>NW_010183526.1:0-26724 GCF_000695765.1 Mesitornis unicolor
CACCTTCAGCAGCTGTGTCAGGAAGTTATCTTCCACACACTCCAGGAACCTCCAGGACTGTTCCCTCTCTGCTGTGTTATATTTCCAGCAGATATCCAGGAAGTTGAATTCCCCCACGATTACAAGGGGAAGCGATCGCTAGGCTTCTCCCAGCTACGGATGGAATATTTTATCTATTTCTTCATCCTTCATAGGTGTTCTATAACAAACTCCCACCATGATATCCGACTTGTTGGCCTTCCCCTTGATTCTCGCCCATAGGCACTCAATCCTGTTGTCACTATCGCTAATCTCTAGGCAGTCATAGTATTCCCTAACATACATGGCCGCCCTACCACCTTTCCTTCCTTGCCTATCCCTTCCGAAGAGCTTAAACCCATCAATGGCAGCACTCCAGTTGTGTGATTCATTCCACCATGTTTCTGTGATAGCTACTGTATCATAGTTATTCCGATGCACAATAGCTTCTAGTTCCTCCTGCTTATTGCCCATGCTGCATGCATTGGTGTAGACACACTTCAGCTGGGATAAAGGCTCTGCCACCTTTTCACTGAGACTGAGATGTCAGTATGAAAACTGGCAACCTTGATATAGTGTAGTACTGAGCTTACAAAAGTGGTCTTGTACCTAACAGATGAACTGTGATATTTTCTCACAGATATGCTACCTGCTCTGAGGAGACACGATGGAAGAACAAATTCTCTGCTTGCACATGACTTTAACACACACGCACAAGGTGGTTTTAGCCACTCTCAGGTCCTCCAATGCATTTCTCAGCATGATTCCATGCACTGTGCAGACAGGGTAAGTACAGCCTCTGCACTTGTATGCCTGCCCCCCCTGCAGACATACACACCTACGCAGTCTGATGAATTGGATTTTACAAACTCTCATGTGAAGTGCTGCATCCAGATTATCTGATTCTGCTGGAAGCCTTCCAGATCGCTTTCCTAATCCCTCTCATAACATCGGTGTTACATCAGTCTTATCACTGGCATACTTCATTTGTGCACAGAGCCAGGACTCCAATATGTAAATAACATAGAGGGAAAATATTGGAAAGTACTAGAAAGCCCTTTTTTTTCTATCAATGCTAATTAAATCCTATGGCACGTTCAAGTAGCAAAATTAATCCCAGTGAATAGATTTTGCTCATTCTCCTCTTCTTCAATACAGTCCTATCAGAGAAGAAATAAAAGGAATGTCCAAGCAAATGTGACGTTACTTTTTTTTTTTTTTTGGTGTGCTCTGTGTCTTGTTCACAGCTGGGAAACCTCTCTGTAGGCTTTCAAATTTATTCAGACTTTAGTATTTACTACTTAGTATTTTGTGATGTAGATAGTGAAAATGTTAAAAAAACACGTTAGCAAGTTTCCCTATTAAATAGGTGGTACACATGCAAGGGACCTTTTATAAGATCAGTTGACACTTTTCAGGACTCAAAAGTTGACTTTAGACAATAAACGATCTTCAAATCTGGTTTTATTCTAACTTTCAAACAACCCATTACATAAAAATGCTCATTTGATCAGTAAGTTAAATATTCATGACTCCCACATTCCCTCAGGGCATGGGATTTGATAGTCAAAAAGAACCTTTCTTGGTGGGAATAATTTCTCAAGTAACTCTTCTGTGAACACAATTCAGATTTGAGAGATGATTAAAAAGGTTCAATTTTATGCACGTGGGGAGCTAAAAGACCACAGGAGCCAAAAATCAACATAGTCTGACCAGGTACTGTGGTTCTTCATAAATTATAAGGTTGCCTAGATTTGGTAATTTAGAATTGAATTTGTCTTCTAACAGCTAGAGAATTCTAATGCTGCAACTGGATGAAACAGAGCCAGTCCTCCAAAGATCTGAAGAGCCTTCCACCCTCATACTTCCGCCTGGGTTTCCCATGACCTCTTACCAAACTGGTCTACTACTAGCTATGAATTAAACAGAGACATACAAACTTCACTCAGAAACACTGAGTGACTTAAACTCTAGCCATATTTAAGTAAAAGAGTTTACCCCACTGCCTATGTTGCAATCCCATTATTTCTGTTTTCTAATACTGTATCTTCCAGTTCTTTTTCAGATATGTTTGTCAAGGTGCATATCAGGCAAACCATTTCTCACCAGAAAGGAATGTCAGCAAGGTCTTCAGTTAACACAATTCTTTTCTTACAGTGATTCTTAGTGAGAAATGGCATTTCTGCCATTTGGCTTGCTCTTCTGCAGTTCCTAAAATGACAGCATGAGCAACTCTTGTTTTCTTTCCCACTTTTATGTTTTTCAAGGCATCATAAAGTTAGAATAATCAGTTTTTCATTGTTGTAATAAGACAGGTGTCTGTCTCTTGTCCCAGGTGACAAGTGATAGGACAAGAGGAAGTGGCCTCAAGGCCACTAGGTTTAGATTAGATATCAGGAAAAAATTCATCATGAAGAGGGTTGTCAAGCACTGGAACAGGCTGCCCAGGGAGGTGGTTGTGTCACCATCCCTGGCGGTATTTAAAATATGTGTAGATGTGGTGCTTAGGGATGTGGTTTAGTGTTGGACTTGGCAGTGTTAGGTTTGAGATTAGATCTTAAGGATCTCTTCCAACCTAAATTATTTTACGATTCCATGATTTCTGTGTAACTTTTATTGTCCACACAGTACCACACTGTTACAGAAATACTGCTGGAGGCACACAAAAATTGAGAGACCTGGCAGAGACTGGTAAAATGAAGAGCTCTACAGACAAAATAAATAGCCTCCAAAGCATTGTGTATGTCATGGTAGAAAATGAATCTGAAGAACTGACTTGTCTAGCAAAAATGAAAAAAAAAAAGCTGAATCATCAGACATGTAGAGTTTGAACCAAGTTTGTGGGTGCTGGGACTGCAAGTAGAGTCCAAATTTTGGCATTCTGAATGGTTAGATATGCGTTTAGGTTCACGGATGAATCTGTAGACAACTTTCTTGAAATAGTTGTTCTATTGAGATGGTCTATGCTGCCTACACAGAAAAGCTGAAAATGCTGCAAGTAGTCTCTTCTGTTAGTTATTTTTGTATTTTCCTAGGCAGTTGAAAACCAAAACAGGAGTCATTCTGAAGAGTCATTTAATATTGTTGCAATTGCTTAGCATTCATTTCGCTCAAACATAATAAAAAACAGACTCAGTTGAGATAGACAAGGTTCTTAGACATGTGCATGGATATTATTGTCTAGTTTTTAAAAGGCTGTTTTCCCAAAAGACATTTTTTGTATTTTATTTGTGCTTTTATTTGATTGTGTTGGACTATTCAGACAGCATCTTGGGCAAAGTATTTCCTAGCTTTAACACTTTAAGATTTATTTTCTGTAGGTGTCTGAAATATACTGGTCTGTC
The DNA here is from genome assembly GCF_000695765.1 of Mesitornis unicolor. NCBI lineage: Eukaryota > Metazoa > Chordata > Aves > Mesitornithiformes > Mesitornithidae > Mesitornis > Mesitornis unicolor. The sequence goes on from NW_010183526.1 coordinate 3,363, forward strand.
AACTACTAGCCATTATAACTTAGCAAATAGCCCAGAAAGCAGCAGATTCTGGTTTGATAAAACAGTCAATTCACTGAATCCAAATATGACAGCAAGTAACTGTGAGTAGTATCCCCTCAGTTGTGTTGAGACCTCTTACTTTCACTGGCGAATAGCTTTGATTTATTCACATTGAGAAGCCTGGACGAAACAATCTAGCAGAGAGAAGTAGCAATACTTTCGCAGTACTATAACTATTGTTTGGTATACTCCTAAAGAGACATCTGCCAGTTGAGCATTTAAGACAGCAGTCTTAACTCCTGAGTGCTGCACTAATTCCTGCCTAGGTTTTGGTGAAGTTTTAACAGAGAAGTTCCGGCTGCTTGCTGTGGGTTTTTCTCTATTGTAATTTTTATGATATTTCAAGCAAATTTATCTTGTCTTGTACAGCTGCAAGTTCAAAGAATAAACACTCCATGGACAACAACTGTGCAGAAAGCAAGGCCGAAAAGACAAGGGGCTCTGCTATTGTCTTCTCTATACATAGAAAAAATTAATGAAGAACTAGGGAAGACAGTGAATTTTAAACTGATTCATACTGGAAGAACAATTCTGCACATCATATGCTGATTCACAGTTAATATACAGGGACATAAATCCATTTAGAACAGTGGATTTACAGAAATTTCCAGAATTGTAAAATCTTGAGTCAGCTTGTCTAGTTCATCATAAACTTTATGTTCAGTTTGAGCAAATGACTTCAGAAGAGTTCATCTTAATGTCAGTGCCTGCCTGGCCCCTCTGAGGAATATACAGTGGAGTAAGGAAGTAAGGACATTCTTCATTCCCTTCGATTGCCTTCTGATAGTAACCTAAAATGTGCGGACTAAATATCTTAGAGTATCTTTATGGAGAGAAGTATTTCCATTTAAGTATGTACAAGAAAAGTAAAAATAAACATAACAGAATGAAAGGATAATTATTATTGGTGGACAATAAATACAACACTTCAATTCAAGTAAGATCCATTGCTTACATGTATAAGACTAACTCACAGAGTACGGGACCATTTCCATAGCATAATCACAACTGTGAAGGCAGGCCAGGTTTCTTCATCATTATCACCTTCTAAATTTAGTGAAAAGCTACTGCATCATCCCTCTTTAGACCTTCTGGAAAAGTCAGAACAAATGCCGTGCAGCCATCTTTGTGGTGACATTGTAAATACATCTACCCCTTTTGAGCTTGAGGCAAATGTTCTGTGAGACTAAACACATACAACTGACAGATGAGGTCATTTCATTCTTTTTGTACAGCAAGTTACCTAAAATTGAAGAGGTCTTTCACATAACATGCATTAAAGAATGAGAAACATGTCTTAGCCATCTTTCCAGACCCACTATTCAAAGACACTGGCCAAGAAAACAGACTCTCATAGATAATTCTGACAGCCACAAGTCAGGAATGATTAGTGAAAAACAGGGTAACTTTGACCACTGATATTAGGGGACAGGGGAAGGAGAATGTAAGGGAAAAGCTACTATAGGGCTAGGTTTTGAGTCAGGACTTTCTGCTGCTAACAAGCAATAATCACATATTCACAATTCCTTGTATTTTGCTCAGGAATATGATGGTGTTCCACAGAACCTGGGCACATATTTATATTTCTAAAAGCATGTAACTCAATCTGACAGGACAGGGTACTTACAGGAAAGTTAGGCATGTCTTCCCTTCAAATTAATGAAAATATAGATGAAAGCGCAAAGCTATTTCACAGAAAATGATGTATTGCTACATATACAGGCAAAGAAGGAGCTAGACAGGAGCTGCACATACTTCTTTCAGTCTCATCTACTTTTCATGCATTTCTTCTAAGAATTTTCAGTGAAAGAACCTTGCCACAATGAAAGCATCACTTCATAAAAAGCCTAGCCAGTGTGACTGTGAAGTGCACAGTGAACCCTCTGGTGCACTATTATGGCTTTATGTAAATCAGAAAATGAAATTTTAAGGAGAACTGTTATGGAATAAAGTAAAAAATTTCCCACTGTATGATAATTCTACCCAAGTATTATGAAACCAGTACTTACATGTACATATTTACAGATTACTAGAATAGGGCCTGATAGGTGAACATGTCCAGATACTATCTGAAGACAATCAGCTTACCTAGAGGGCTAATATTCTTGTAAAGATTCTATCTTTTGGGCTTTGGTTTATCAGTCTCCCTACTCTTTAGTAGGATAAGTGTCTCGACATCCTAGATACCTTCTCTGCCTCCTGTTCTTTTGAAAAGTAGGAAAGGCTCAGAACATACTTTGAACTTGGGGAAAAGATCATTAATGTTCAGACTGAGTTATATAGGTATTTGTGTCCCGTTTTATCATAGATGTTGTTTCTGCTCAGGATATAGCATGATCAATAATATCTAGATTCTCAGATTCTACCACTTCTGTGCATCAGTATTTAAGTCAGTAAATACTCAAAACCCAACAATACAGAACAAAGCTATGCATACTCCAAGCACAAGTGCCATACTGAGAGCATCTTACGTGTAAGCTGTTTATATGTTAAATAAGTTGTTGCTGTTCCTTACGAAATGATAGTAATGTATATTGTTTGGGATGAGTTAGGCACACTGCAGCTTCTGTATGTGGGCACAGTGGATATTAGAGGAAGGTACAATTTCTTCTGTACATAGAGTTAAAATGGTGAAAAGAAGGATGCCTTACCTGCCCTGGCTTAGTAATTGCCTCCAGGACCCACAAGAGAAGGCAGGAAGGTTACAAATGTTACTTTATACCTTTTTAAGTGCACAGACAGTAAATTGACTTAGCTATATAGTTTAGTGATGTGTTTTCCTCAACTGCCAGAATGAATATGAATGTCACTATCAAGTACTCATCGACTTACAGTTTCTGAATGACAAAGCCAAGATAAGCAGCACCCAGAGATCGATGGGAGACTGAGAAGATTTGAAAATAGCTCTTTTTGGGAAAAGAATAGAATAACAAAGCAATTATTTTCATATCAAAAGCAGAGCTACATTCTCCTTGATGCAAGTACCAAAGGGAATTTAGTAGTACTCCCTCATGTCTAAACTAGCTTTAAATATTTACCATATTATTTTAAAGCATGTTAAATAAGTATCTCTAGGGTTTTTGTTGGGTTTGGTTTGTTTTTCAGTAGAAAGTGTAAGTGAAGACATGATGCAGCTGCAAGAAAGTAGTGCTCTAAGTACTGACAGTGCCAGGTGTGGGGGTGGCTGCAATGAAAAATTCAGAAATTAGAAGAGATGTATGCCAAGAAAACAAGCTCTACTTTAACCTCAGTGCCACTTTCTTTTTACATTTCCAAGTTACATAAACTCTTGAAAACCAGACTCTGAAATGGAAGCCATGTAATCATTAACAGCTAGCAGCATCACTGCTGCAGGATTGAGCATAAAGACAATTGCGCTTCCTCTGTGCTTTTCCATAGGGATGGCTGAGCTCCTGAAAGAAGAAACCGAATAATTTCAAATAACTTTCCACCTGTACTTAGAGAAATCTCTCTGAGATAAAAACACGGTTAACAACAGTGGATTCCCTTCAGGTTTATGTTGTCTCTCCCATTAATAGCTCCCAGTATGTAACTTGCCTCCTCTGTGACAGGATTTTAGCACAGCCATATCTGCAGCCAGTTTCTGATTCACTGCTAACTCCACATCCCTTCCTGCTATACTAATGGATAGCCAGTTGATCTCCATTTTGTATTTATTATCTTTCTTTATTGTCTTTAAATATAGAGGTTTTTCCCTTGCCCCTCTGTCTCTCCTTCCCCTTCATTGCTCCAGTGCATCAAGATAATTTAGAATTCTGATCTTGTCCCAGATGCCGCTTGCTATCCATCCTGGCTTGGAGCTGTCAGCAAATTTCATAAACAAACTTTCTCTTCCATCATCCAGGTGGCTAACGGAAATATCAAATAGAACCAGCTCTGGACATATTCCCCTGCGACTCCACTTGAGACACCTTTTTGACAGCAAACCTCTGAGAGCAGCTTTTCAACTGACTGTATGTCCACCTGGCTGTGCATCCATACAGACCACACGTCTCTGGCTTGAGGCAGGATTGTCAAGTGGGACAGTGTCAGAAGTTTTTCTGAAATAAAATTCTGATTCCCCCTTATCCCTTAGAGCAGTCCTTGTCACAAAAGGAAACATCTGCTTTAACATCTCTTTTTCTTGATTACTTTTCCCATTTTATCTTTTAAGAGCTTATAAATAGATTGTGTAATATTTATTCTAGAACTAAAAGATAGCTCTGGTGGCTAGTAGATGACCAGTTTGTCTTGATTTTTATCATTTACCCTTTTGTTCATTTGTCATGGACAAAACCCAGCAGATTACATAAATGTTCTCCCCATGTTATGTACCCTATAAGATCTCCTAAAGTCTGCTCACAGTAACTATCAGTTCTGCACAGCACAGCTGACCTTTACTGTGAATCAGTACTTTTCTTTTTTACATGTAAATCAATAGGTGTTGACATGGTTCACTAATGGAGTACAGAGAAAGCATATGATTAAAATCAAATTCAGAATCAAACATTCTCAGTATTTTTAGCGCTCGAATATGAATCACCTCATAAATTGGACTTTCTACAGAATTCAGTCTTTTCAATTAAGCTTTCATCAAGAAAAATATCTCAGCTGTGGGATGAAATTTATACTTGGGACAAAAATGAGAATGAAGGAAATGTATGTTTCAGCTCTGAGTTTTGATTTTCAGTGGAGGATATTGCCATAATTTTTTGTTTCGTACAAAATTAATTTTTTGATCTTTTTTTTCCATTTAGTTTGAAATTAATATTGCTGGGCCACAGATATGATGCTAGTCTGACCCTGACAAAGTATAAAAGATCTCATAAACTAGAAATAAGGAAAGTTATGAGAATTAAGCATGTTCAGTGCTATCTGTACTTTTTCATTCAGCTCAAGATGAAATCATGCTAACCAGAAAAATCCCTACCAAAATCCATCTATCTGGGTCAGAACCAACTAGATCACAAAAATCTGGTGCCCTCCATGTGCAGAAAATTAATAAATCCTTGAGCTTCCTGATACTTTTGCAGCTAATCAGAGACAGGATAGGTAAGAAAAAGCACCGCCAAGCACATCTCTTTCTTGTGGAAGAACTCACAAAGTTGTAATCACATCACCTCTGAACTTTGCATTTTGATTGAGTCTGTGTTTTAATTAGTGCGGTGATGAGGTGTTCAGTGCAGATCTGGCTGCAGTTGTTTGTGCAATGTGTTACACCTCTGTGTCAGTGCCAGGTTAGACAGTGTCCCTTAAATCACTGATATATCAACAGATAGATTACAGGGCAAGTTCTGTGTTTGTGTTTGGAAGCCATTAGACTTCAAAAAGGTAATTTCTGTCTATTTTTGTCTTTTAAAATGTAGATGGTCAAATGTTTACACTGGTGCTTGCTGGTGAGTCAGGAAGTGCTGAATATCCTTCATTTCTCCTGCTGATCACCCTTTTGAGAGCTTTATAAATGTTTCAGAGACACTTCCTCATCCAGGTGCTACATTAACAGAACCAAGTTCTAAATCGTATACCCTCTTCAGCAGCTTCTTCTTGCTGGGAGCAGAGAGAGGACAAACTCATGTACCCACACAGCAGGCACCATTGCTTATAGAGAGAGCACAGCCATCTCAACTCCTGAGCACCAAACGTGAGCTTTGCTCATGCTTTTTGCATGCCCTGGGTCTCTCTGTCCCTTGAGGACACTCTTGCTTTGTCTGGAATTGAGCTGTGCAGAGAAAGAAAGAACCTAGAATTCCTAGTAGGAATATTTTTTTCAAAAACCCAGGAAAATAGCATTCACAGCAGTAAGTCTCTTTTGTGATTTAGTGAGAAGGCCACAGGCTCTGTTCTAATCCATTTCCAATAGAGTAGAGCTTATATGACACTTCACTTTTTCATTCAAGTAATGCAGTTTGCTGCCTGCTTACTGCTGAGCTCTTATTAGAAGATGCTCACTGCTCACTGGAGAATGATAAATCTTCCTTTAGCTGGGGGTCTTAAATAAAGTAATCAAATTTTAGAACTGCTTTAAAACTGCAGTCAAAATACTGTTTGCACCTATTTTTATCTGGCAGTCTCCTTGGAGAAGTTGCCCTTAAGGGCTTTAGGATATCCAGTAACTCAGTAATTGGAAAATGTTTTGCCAGTTAGCTCAAAATGGGAGCTCAACACTACAGATTTTTGAGAACAGGAGGATGCAGCTCTCTGGGGTAGAAGCACGTTGCTGAACCTCATCATCACCAACAGGCATTCACCTGTGAAGGACGATAACATGGCAATAGTGTGGCATCAGTGGAGAGAGATGCCCAGCCTTTGCTCCAGCTCTTCATACTACTGTCTGTAAAGTAAAAACCTGCTTTTCCTGCCTTCCTGACACAGGCAGACTTGAGGCTATTTAGTTTAACCTGTTACAGAGAACTGGAGATAACAGATCAGACCAGATCCAAACCAATGTCCTTTCTCTGGCAACAAAGATATGTAGAAAAATCTGTACTAAGGCATGAGGACTTCTTCTCAACCTTCATATTAAGGAAGTCACCCTGATGCACAATGACTATTATTTCCTTCACATTTTATTAGGATTTACTGCAGCCAGTGCAATGTGATTACCCAGGTCATAACCTAGTCCTTCTTAAACTTTGCCATTTCACTGCCTGTCCCTATGATTAGATGTGAAGAGGAGGGAACATTTGGACCATGTACATGCAAGAGGGCTGAGAAGAACTTGTTAGCAACAAGGTGAAGGTTGTCCTGTCTAATTCAGAAACAAGAGTGCATGAAGTGCATATCAGGTATTTCCATCTCAGAACAGAGCACACACTTATGCAGTGAGCTTGTTCCAGCACATCTCAGTTCTTAGACTGATCCAGAGCTTTCCCACACGCAAAGACTTCTTCACAGATGCAAGGCATAGGTCCAGGTTACAGCACAGACTGAATACTGGGTTTAAATAACCAGTTCCCATTGCAGAAAATCAAAAGTTTCATAGAACTGTCCTTCATGGTGAGTTCCCCCTCAGGCCATCACCGTGGCTTCCTGTGGCCTTTGCATTTGGAAACATCACCTTAGTTATAAGATGACCATAAGAAAACCTGGATCTCATTTGACAACAAAGAATACTTTACAATTTGCAGGCAAATTATGTTGCTCTGTGGCAACATGGATCATAAAGCACAGAAGAAAGTGAATATGCATGTGCATTATCACTTAAAACTGGAACAGCAGGCTCACAGAGAGAATGTAAAGTGTGGTATTTCTCTTCATCAGAAAGATGCTAATGTTCCAGGCTGCAACACAGAAATGAAAAGGCCATAAGCACCATGTGAACTGTCAAAAGGCATGCAATGTAGGTTGTGATTAAAGACTGAGAGTAAAGCTAGCTGAAAGGCAATTGTCAACAGACAGAGGAGTCAAAAGATTCACCATTACCTTAGAGTCTCTCAGAGCAGTGCAGCTTTTCCTTTACACTGAGTTCATCCTTTCGAGGGTATTTTTTCTTTAGGTTGTATTAGTTTACATCTTCTCCTCCCAAACAAGATTTCACGTTAAATATCAACTGGCATGAGCTTCAGTCTTGGTCTTCAGATCTGTTATGCCCAGAGGCCAGTTCTCTTACAACTGTTTCGCCTGATTGTCTCTGTCAGGCTGCCTCTGTGGTCTGCCTTCAGAGAGACAAATCAAGGGCTATATATGGAGATAGATCTTTTTGTTCTGTTTTGAAGTTATATCTCTTTAAAGACAATTCAAGATTACTTTTTCACATTTTGCAGCATATGATATTTACGTTACTTAGTCCTTTCAGGGGTAGTTTTGAGAAGCTGCTTTCCAGGTTCCTCGCTTACAGAAAGCATGGATTGCTGCACGCTTTGCTACTCCTAGCCAGCTACACTCTTCCTGGACTAATAATTTTTTTGTAATTTATGATAAATCAATCTAAGCTCCATAGATTTCCATTCATACATTTGCTTTATAGCAGTTCCTAAATAGCTTGTCTGTGAACTTGATAAATACATAATTCTGTGCTCCTTGCATTGGGTTTGTTCACATGTCAAGAAAAGAGTGAAAGATGGGACTTGCAGTGAAAGTTATAGCCTCGCTCTATGCAGTAGCCCTGCCTTATAACTACAGTCCTTAAACATATTGGGGAGACAAAAACAATACTAAGAACAAAAGACCTACCTAATCAGCATATTAATAAACTTAACATGCAACAACACAAAACAACAGAACAACTTTTAATTAAAGATAATTAGATTTCAATTACTGTCAGAGGTATTTTAAAAAGGTTGGGAACTATTATCTAATTCAGGGAGTTGGATTTTTCCTGCAACCTCATGCATTAAAGAATTAGCATTTTCTCTTCCAGCCTTTAATACCACATCACCTGGTGTATAACTGATAATGAATTTTTCCACATTCATTTTTCATAGTAATAAAAAAGGTATTGTGATTTTGCCAGTTCAGTATTACAAAATCCTATCCAGCTACTGAATTTTAGGATAGACTCCTTACACTGTTTTACTACTGAAGTATTATATCTTTCTAAAAAGCCAAGACCATCATCAGTTAAAATTTCAGCTGTAAGAAGCTCTGCATTAGAAGCCAAATCCTACACATATGTAAGGTGGGCTAGCAGCAGTTCTCACTGAAATCATGAGCCATTTCTGCACGCTCCTGGGACTGCACACTTCATCTTCTCTAGCACTGTTACCAACATCTGCATCAAGGTAGCTTTCAGCTAACACAGATTTAACTTAGTTAACTTAGTTTTAAAGTTTTCGTGCTTGAAATAAGTGGTTGAGGTTATTTAAATTTTGTGCAATGATGAATGTGGCATAAGGTTGGCTAATAATTAATTGCAGTTGTCTCAGAAATATGGCTTCTAAAACATGGCTTCTTAGTGTGGTTATAGTCTTTGTTGCATCTTACCTTCTTTTTGCATTTTCATCCAGATTTGTGAAATATTGCTCATTTTGGCAAATCTGACTGCATGGGGTCAAGAATTACATAGAAATGAAAAATGAAAAAGCAGCAATAAACTATTCTGGGGATATTATATCATTTATCATTTTAGTCTAAAATTTTATTAATTCTATTTAGGTCTAAGGTACCTTAGGCACAAAATGTATTATCTCTTAGACCCAGCAACTTATCCAATTTCCTTGCCATCCTAAAGGATCACAGAATTTATAGTGGAAAATGTATTATATTACTAGGCCCTCGTTTGTTCAAGGTACAGTCCGACAATACAGAAAACTTTAAATATAATACTGATATTTACTTTAACTTAGCCAAATAAATGCATTTTCTTTATAAGGGCAAGTATTACAAAAGTAAATCAAAGTCAGCTGCCAAACCCACTAGAATATGGCTACAGCAGGAACAGACTTTTCATGTGTTTTAACTTCCTCTCCTTGATTGTCTGTCATTAATTATATATGAAACAAAGAATCACAAACAGTAATGAAATATTTCAGCACAAAAAATGCCATTATATTATTTTTTTCAGTACTTCAGTGTTATTTGGCTTCTGTTTTGTCCTTTTCATCCATTTTTCTAGTCAACATAGGAGATGGTTCAGAGAAGATAAATGATAATAAACTTAAGACTCTAATTAAAAAGTTACCATCTTGGGCCATCTTGTCTCCCCTAAGATGTAGTGACCCAGCTATAGCTATAACTACTGAGCTGCCTATACTTGTTGAATAAGAGAGATAGTACGCAGGTTCTGCAAAGGACAGCTAACCCCCTTGCTATGCTTTGTCACTTTGAATGTTTTGTTCTTGCAGTGAAGTTAATACTGACGGAAAGGTGTCAGCCCTACAGAGCATCACTCCCTGGGAACACGCACAGCCCAGGGAGCTCCAGCTTGAGATCCTGGACTCTGAACTTCACTGTAAGTTGCCTGTGATCTGGGAGGAGTTACACCTGCCAGTTTGAAACACAGTCTTTTTGTCCCCAAAATACAATTTACGTATTTGCAGCATACCCCAGAGCCAGTTTCACATGCTGGAATGCTATTTGTCTATGCAGTTTGTTGACAAATCTTTGGTTTCTCATACAGAAGAAAGCCAGTGAGGCTGCATTAGCAGCTTGAGTGTTAAAGTTCATGACACTGGGATGTCTGCCTCATCGTGGGTGAGCAGGCTTCATTTATAATCCATCTTGCTCCTGACAGTGGCCCAACAAACAAGTGTTGGACATCCAGCAGTTCAAGAAGCTGTGGAAGGGTGAGATCGATTCAAGATCGATACCTGGTGACCCCTAGCTTCACAGGCTAAAATTCTTATCTACTTAAAAAGGAACTGAAATCTTAAATTAATTTCACACAGACAAATGAACATGAATTAGGTGCTAAGAGAAGATTTAAATTGCTCCGTGCGCAGTCTGGATTTGAACTACCAGGCTAAACACAACAAACTGAGGACCAGGGATGGGGCATCTACCATCTCTCTGGGCAACCTGTGCCAGTGTTTCACCACCCTCATCATAAAAATAAATATCTTCCTTGTATCTAGTCTAAATCTACCCTCTTTTAGTTTAAATCCATTACCCCTTGTCCTATTGCAACAGGCCCTACTAAAAAGTATGACCCTGTTTTTCTTGTAAACCTCCTTTAAATATTGAAAGGCTGCAATGAGTTCTCCCCAGAGGGACTTATTACTAGGCTAGTGTTTACAGTACTTACCCAGTAAATTAGAAGACCCAAATTCTGTGCTTTCCCTGAGGAACATTCACCAACTCCTCAATTTTGGATGATTTTGGATTGGCAAAGGTACAGTCCTCCTTTTATGACTCTGCCCCTGTGCAGAGGAAACATAAGAGTTAGGAGAGGGAAAAAAAAATAATAACAGTGGAAACTTAAGAAAATTTACTCTCTGCACCTTTCCTGAATGGTAACCCCAAAGCTCAATGCTCGAAGTGCCCTCAGTGGAGCAGTACCCCAGCAGGCGCGGAGCAGATGTCGTCGCTGACTGCAGAGTGCCTGGCTGCGTCACAGGGCAGGAGGGTCTGTTCTCACCCAAGACACTCAGTGTGAAATGCCTTTCTGAATAACCGGCCTTCATGGAGGGGTGCATAAATTTTCACCTGTGTGATGATGTGTATGTTCATTCTCAATGCCTTGCTGGAAAACCTGCAAAAGTTAAAAGACTTCATCATCAGCTTAAAAATCTTTCCTTTCTCATGATTCAGGCAGCCCCAGACCAACTGTCTGCAGGTGGGTTGAATTACTTTTTAATGTGAAAGATCTGACAGATGTCTTTGTGGAAGTAGGGTGGAATATGGCTAAGCATATGCAAGTTCTGTACTGAAGCTGAGGATGACTTTCAGAAAAGTAAGAAGCCAAACTGATAATCAAATATAGCCTCAAAACTTCAAGATTGTCAATTCTTGTTTAGAGACATAAGAGAAGCATCATCATAACTTCACAAAATATACCAGGTAAATATTAGCCTGAATTTATTCACCCCTTTTTTATTGTAGAGAAAGTTATTCTAGAAATTCAAACTCTGCACAGTACCACAAGGGTAAATGGCTAGAGTGCAGTGAAACAGATTCACCTATACAACAAAGAATTATTATTGAGAAAATAATCTTTAAAATAACAGAGTTAATAATCTAGGAAAGAATTTTTAAAAGCATTACCATTAGGTCCTGCTACTATTGAAGTTATAAAACTACCACTGCAACAAAGTAAATAGTAGAAAAGCTTCACTGAGAGTTTTTGAGATCCTCAACCAGCATGTAGTAAAGATAGCACTACTGACTTTCTCTTGAACCATGTCCTCGGGTTCTTGAAGCCCACAAAGCCCATCCTCGGAAACAATGCTGCAGGACAGAGCAGCTGTTCAGCTCAGCTTCTCCAGTTGAGGTTAGGGAACAGATATGCTTCTCTGCAGAAGGCCCTGATGGTGCTGTGCTTTCACCTGATAGAAGCTGCATGCATAACAAATCCCACAGCCATCAGCGAACCTTGCTCTTTGTGAGGGAAATGGTGTCAGCCTCGTACTAGGCGAGCTGTAGGTCAAGAGAAGTGATGCAGGGGCACAGTGAGCTCACTGAGGATCCTTTAAGCACCACAGATGTAATGACAAAAGACCCTTATGGGAACTCATCTCAGAATCTGAATTTGTGGGATCTGCCCTGCCTTCAGAGAAATTGCTTCTTTGTAAATAAATCTCCATAGCAAAATGATGCAGTGCACTAACTAGCACAGACCAGGAATGAGTTGGTGGAGTGCTATGGATGTGTCTCTTGGTCTCCTAAGAGATGAGATATTTAAGAATAGTTTGGAAATTGTATCAGTTTTGAGACCATGGTGAATGAATTATATGCAGAATAAGTAAGACACCCTGCCCTCACAGACATATGTTTTACCAGCTTTAGGTCCAGCAGCATCAGATGTGAGTGGTGTCTCTAGAGAGTGGTCTCTGGAATATCTCTGTGTAAGTATATTTCATGTTGGCACATATGTCATCGGCCTGCTATTGAGATCTTAGTTCTGACCAGAAGAATCCATACAGGCAGGAGCTAAGGTACGGTTCAGCCTGATGAAGTGCATTTCATAAGCCAGTGTTACTGCAGACTCCCACGGCCATTAATCTCTTCCAAATGGGACCTGGTGTAGGCTGACATTTGTAGACAAGTAAGATGTGTCAGAAACAAGGTTTGTGATCTCAGGTTTCTTTGCCAGCAATATATAACCTTAAAGTACACTCTGTTCTTTAATGGCTCTGCAAAGTGTCCTGGGAAGAAAATAACTGAATGCAGAAGACGTCCACGTTACTGCCATTGGCGCAGATGCTGATTTGGGTATAGCTATACAAAGCACGTAGTGCTATGCAAAGATATTCATGGTAGTCCTGAATATGTTAGCTCAAGCTAGTATGGCACTCAAGCCCAGTTAATTAGTGTTACTTGCAGAAAAGCTTATTATTTGGTAATGTACTGTGATAGTAAGGCTACTGCACCACAACTGTCTGAGATTGCTCAGAAGGTTATCCTGGTGCTGTCTTGCCTTTTGCAGAGTATCCCAAAGGGTTATACACTCCAGATGAGTGCAAATTTGTGGAAATTTTACTTCAGTAATGGCTAGCTCAAATTCAAACTGAATCCCAAAATAAAGATAAATGTTCTGTAAGTTTTCTTTAAGTTCATCCAAAATGCACCCTTAGAGATGATATATTCTCTACAAAGTTTCCAAAACATATCTGTAACTCTGAAAGCTATTGAAAACTGATAGCAAGAGCAGTTTTGTGTGACCTTTTCCAGACTTGGTTTGTCTGAATGTGCGAAGTGTAATCAATTTAAAAGACTACTGCCCTCAGTAAAATAAAATTAGCACACTGAGCTGAATCCTATTTGAAACCCATTCTCTTCCTAAAATCTGAAGTTTGTTACCTAAGGTATTGATTTAAGATTCCCTAAGGCCAGTAGGCTGAGGGTGGACAAGAGGTTGGGAGAAGCATAGCCAGAACATCTGACCCAAGCTGACCGAAGAGCTACCCCAAACCATATGACATTGTGCTCAGCAATAGAAACTAAGAGCAAGGAGTAGAGGGTAGGGTGTATTTGTCATTAAGGCATTTGTCTTCTGAAGCAGCCACTGGGCATACTGAAGCCCTACTGCCCAGGGATTGGCTGGACATCACCTGTTGACAGGAATTAGAGAATAAATCTTTGTTGTCTTTTGCTTCTGCTTGTGGCCTTTTCTTTTTCTTTATTAAAATACCAGTGCATTGTGTGCAGGGGTGTCAGGCCGCACATATAAGATTGCACTCGCCCTCTCGTGACTCATGGCAGACGCTGTCTCTGCTTCTGCGCAGTGAAAGGAGGCAGCAGCTGACACGGGGTGGGGAGGCTGCTGCCCCTTGCAGACCCAGGGATTGCAACTGGTGGAAACTGTTGGCAGAGTCAGGGTCTGGTCCAGGGGCAAAAAAGTCTCTCTTCTTACAAAGTGACTGACATGGAATTTGTATGTACTTCATAGCATGGTTACTCCAGCACAGTAGTTACAAATTCAGCCACCTCACTGAACAGAGAAGAGAGATCTGTTGATTTGTTGTAGTATATGTCACTACTGGGTTTCAGTTCCTTTAAGCATTTAAATAGTAAAAACAATTCTAACCATAAGAATGAAAGAAGTGTCCTTATTCTGTTCCTTTTCTCTGTAGCTGAGGTTCTCAGTCTGCTTTACATTGGTATCAATTGTCCTGCCAAAACTCCTCTGCTTTAATGTGGTGTGGGAAGGGCAGGATGGCGACTGTGCCTTGCTTAAGGCACAGGCTTATTTCTCCTCGTTTTAACAGCTTCCACTTTGCAGCTAATGTGGAGTCCCTGGCTGTAACATTACAACCTTCCCTGTTTTTTAGGACAGAGGCACGACTTGCTGACCTGTGCCAACTGCCAGCCTAAAGAAACTCTTTGGGAGAGAGATTGACACAGGAGTGCAGGAGCTGGCAGGCCTCAACATCTCTCCTGGGCATTAAAGCACAATCATGACATTTACCACGTATCACTTGCCCAGTTTAATCTCTTCTTGTTTAATACAAATGTTTTTTACTGGATTAAATTAATACTTAGGCTCTTTTTTTGCTTTTTTTTTTTTTTTGCTTTTTTTTTTCTCCTCTGTATTACAGGAATAGTACAGTGACCACAAAGCTGCACATGTGGAGAACAAAAAAGGAATGTTTTATTTTTTTTATCTTGTTGAACACCAGTTGGTCATTAGTTTCTATATAAATCACAGGAGCAAGTAACTCCATCTTCCCTTCTGATCCTTAACAAACAAGCAACAAAAGAAGCTATATCGTTTCATCATAATGGTAGTATTACTTTATTGTAGGGCCCACAATGGAGAGCTTTAATCTAGATGAGATTTGGTTGCAAAGTAATCTTTTGTTATAAACCGAATTTTAGATTTTAAAATGGCTATTTGAATTCCCCCTGTAGATGTGTTCGATACTGACGCTCATCTATTGTACTCTATTGTCCTCCACTAAGTTATTTTTATGAAGATGTTGTTCACTGCAATTAAGCTCCATCTATACTTGTCAAAAAATATGGTAACTGTGCAATGTGAATATGTTCAACACCTCTGACATTTCCAACTCAAGCTCCCTGCTACTTTTCCTCTTTGCTCTTCCAGCCTCTCTACAAGGCTCAACCAAAGCGTAGTAGCACCATCTCCTGGGTACCTGAAACAATTACAGTAGCAAAATCAGCGAAGTAAAAAGTTTAGCAGGCTGGTTTCTCATTTCGAGCACTGACTGCTCAGAACAGTGACCCCACCATAGAGCTCAGCTGGACAAAACTGCCTGCAGACGTGAGGCTTTGTGAAATGGACCCCCTGACAGAGTACCAAAAACCCAACCTAGCAATTAAAACCTCAGAGCCTGGAGTTGGCTTAACAGCAGTCATAGCAATATTGTTTTGGGCTATGGGAACATCTGGATGCCACAGTCAGGAAAAGGTTCCGTGGGAATAAAAGTGCAAAATATAAATGGCTACTGCCAGCTGACTATGTTTATACTTTAAGTGCAGCAGTCAAGCCAAGTGACTGATGGCAAGCCTGTGTTCAAGAGTGGGCTTTGAGCACTTTTCCCAAGAACCTGGGGAAAAAAGAGCTTCAGCTATTGCAACGTTTTAGCACAAGTTTAATGCATACAGTCTGCACCATGGGTGCCACGAAGACAGCCACGCCCACATGCGCTTATTCCGTAATCCATGGTGATCATGACCCATGGAATTATAGATGGAAAAATACATTGTGTGTGCGCGTGTGTGTGTCTCCTTTCCTAGGCAGCCTGACCTCATTTGCACTGAGGCAGTAGGAGATAGGGAGGGTTTCTGTGCTGAAGCAGCAGTGAGAGAGGGATGAGGGCAGCTTGCCTGAGCTACAGGTGGACACCTGTGCTCCTGCAAGCGAGGAAAACGCAACCAGTGCTGCATCTACACTGCACCCATATTTTGTCTAAGGCTTTGTGATAGAGCTGAATTTCAAACACTTGTCTCATGAAAGCTTGTTTTCACCTCTAAATCTTTACTGAAAAAGCTGCTTCTCACATAGTTTTCTTTTTAAATTCATTAATTAATCAAATTTAATTACAATTATGATTGCAATGAAGTCATGTATCTTTTCATTTTGTTGCTGAAAGCTTTACTTTAATCAATATATTGATTGGATAAATTCTGCTGTTTATTTTGGTAAGATTTGTAATACAGTATAAAGCAAGAAAACACATATGGAAACACAGATAGAAATTGTCACATATCCATCATCAAAGATCATAGAAACCAATGAATGAAATTAGTGGCAGTAGTAGAAGCATCCTGACAGACCACCTCCACAGCCTCCACATGCAGTGTGCCTGCTACATATGATTTGTACCAAGAAAGGGAAGAAACTAATTTTGTGAGGTTGCCATAAATCTGTGTATAACATGAGAAATAAATATATTAAAAAAACTGCACCTGCACCTTTTCTTTCTTCCGCCGCCCTCCCCTCCCCCCCCCTCCGCTTTCATCGCATTTCACATCATCAGGGGCTGCAGTTTCGGTGCGGTGCAGTGAGCTGCTGCCCTCTTGTGGCTGAAGGTTCACTTCAGCTGAGGCTGAGACTTGCTGAGAGCATGGGGGTTGTCAAGGAGCCGACAGGGAGGTCACTCATGTACAGGTACTCTATGAAACTAAAAAAAGAATTAATGAATTAAGCACAAAGCAGCAAAAACAGTGCATCCACAATCCCTTCAGAGGATGTGCAGAAGATCCTGAGTGTTTGCTTAATCAGATGAACTTTGGGCAGCAGTTCTTGACATGCTTCACTTCAGAGCAGGAGGTAGTACTTGTTCAGTGTTTGCTGTTCACTATGTAACGGAGTCTTCACCGAAAAACTGTTTATTGAAAACCAAAAGAGATAACTCACATTCACTAAAGGAGATGCTCACCCAGGCAGGGGAATGGAAATAGCTGCTGCATGGGATAAATTGTGCAGTGTTCAGAGCTCTCCTACCAGCCAGCAGTGGTGTCTGGGTCTTTAGACAATGAACATTGGTGGAGACCCTGCTGTATAAATCAGTCCTTCCTAAAGGCATGGCAGTAAGGTTTATTTCAAATTGGGGCACACACCAGAAATACAAATATAATCAGCCCTGCCTATGCTTCTAGCCTCTTTGGGCAGATGCTTATTTTATAATTCCTTCTTGCTTCTGAGCTTCCCCAGCTGGGGCATTTAGGCCCTTTCTTCTATGAACCAATTCTGCACATAGCTTGGCCGACCTTCCTCAGCAATGAATGTAGACGGACAGGATTTTGAACCCTTTGTCCCAGTCCCAAAGCGATCCATATTCAAAGCAGTGAGGGACACTCAACAAGGCAGGTCTCAGCCTCTGCAAGCTGAGCCTCTGCCCAGCCCAGCAAGTGCGGGGGATGCCTTCCAGTGGCAGGAACCCCACAGCTCTCCTGCTCTTTTCCTTTACAAGTCGACCCATAAGCAAGAGATTGCATTTCACTGAGCTGTTATAAAAAATCAGAATGTTTTAAAAAGTTACAAGATGAAAAAATGCAAATAAAAATTTAAAATAGTCCACCCACCTTATGAGCACAATTAATTTTATTATATTAAAACAAGTAGATGTCAAAAAGGTGTAAGATGATAAAGGAAATGCCTCTAATTTTTAAACATGATGTTTTCATATTCTCTTTGAAAATAATTAATCATCATAAGTGCAGCAGATTAGCAAATAAGATTTTTCCTTCTAGAAGAATCTTCAAAAAAGTATTTTTAAATGCTTATGGACATACTCTGGCTTTAATTTTTGTAATTCAAAATATCTGAAAATTCTTGCAGAAATTTTAATTTTTTTTCCATTAATGTTTTTGTCTCAAAGAAAAATTTTATAACTTGAACAAAATTTTGTCTGGATCTTGCAACAGTATTCAGGAAACAGGAACAGACATAAACATCAAACTGAATATATCTATTAATGGTCCACTTTTCAAATGCAAATGAAAGGAAATGGTTTTTACTATTGTTTTCATCCAAAAAATAGATAGCTGGAGGTTTAACAAGATCTTTGATCTCTAAACCTGGCTGAGAAGCACTGGTTTTGCACACTGCAAGGCACAGATTTACTCCAGAACTGTATTCCTTACTCATTGTTACCACTCACTGTGGCACTTGAGCACTTGATCACGTAATCCTGGAGAAACAGCCTTTAGGAACTAATAAATGGTACCAGAGCTAGGCACAGCTGTTCAACTACCAAATGCAGGGTGGAAATTACTGGTTTAATGGTAGCTTATAAAAAGATTTGGCTGTACAATGGATCAAAATGTAGCTCAGCAATGCCATGTTGTTGTAAAAAAGGCAACCTGTAAACTTTACATGTATGTTTGTAGGAGCATGGACTACAAAGTGCATAGGGTCAATCTTTTTGATCTTCCCAACATTGGCATGACCTCAGGTGGATTATTCTGTATAGTTTAATGCAGGCTTTAAAAAAGATTAGAGAAAACGAGGACAATTTAAAGGGAAAGCAAAAGTCAGAAATAAAAAATTTAGAAAAGATGACTTAACATCAAACATTGAATACACTGGGTTTACTTTGTCTGAAGAAAAGAAGACAGATGGGAACAGGGTAACAAGTACACAGAGGCTGCTTCAGTATGAAAGGGAATAAACAATAGAATCAGAGAATGCCTCGGGTTGGAAGGGACCTTTAAAGGTCATCTAGTCCAACGCCCCTGCAGTGAGCAGGGACATCTTTAACTAGATCAGGTTGCTCAGAGCCCTGTCAAACCTGACCTTGAATGTCTTCAGAGATGGGGCCTCCATCACCTCACTGGGCAACCTGTTCCAGTGATCTACCATCCTCATATTGAAGAACTTTTTCCTAATATTCAACCTAAATATACACTTTTGCACCTTGTCCTATTATTACATGCTCTTGTAAATAGTCCTTTCCCAGCTTTTCTGTAGGTCCCCTTCAGGTACTGGAAGGCTGCAATAAGATCTCCCCACAGCCTTCATTTCTCCAGGCTGAACAATCCCAACTCTCTTAGCCTGTTCTTATAGTAGACGTGCTCCAGTCATCTTCATGGCTCTCCTCTGGACCTGCTCCAACAGTTCTATGTCCTTCTTGTGTTGGGCACTCCAAAGCTGTATGCAGTACTCCAGGTGAGGTCTCACCAGAGCAGAGTAGAGGGGCAAAATCATCTCTATCAGTCTGCTGGCCATGCCTCTTTTGATGCAGCCCAGGATGCAGTTGGCCTTCTGGGCTTTGAGCACACGTTATTGGCCCATGTCCAGCTTCTCATCCACCAGTACCCCCAAGTCCTTTTCTGCAGGGCTATTCTCTACCACATCATCACCCAGCCTGTACTGATAATGAGGACTGCCTCTACCCAGATGCAGGACTCTGCACTTGGCCTTGTTTGTTGAACCTCATGAGGTTCACATAGGCCCACCTCTCCAGGTTGTCCAGGTAAATCTGGTAAATCTGTCCTTTATGTCCACGGTGAACAGGATCAAAAGAAATCGTCATGAATTATAGCAAGAATTGCTAAATACTAAGAAAAACTTTCTACTGGTGAAGACACTGGGGCAGACAGGCAAGAAAGGTCACAGAGTTTTTAGCACTGACATCCTAAAAGATCTCTTAGATAAACTTCTCTCAGGAATAACATTGCAAGTGGTTCTATTCTGGAAAAGCAGGATGGATGAAATGATCTCTGGTGAGGCCAACTAGCCACGTGATTCTGCACTTTGATGGCAAAGTTGTTGCTGGGGCAGGAGCCCTCCCATTCAGTCTGGGGCTGCACCTTCCACATATGCCGCAAATCATCTCTCCTTAGACAGCCCACCAGGAACCTCACAGTGTGCTGAATCTGGAGGCAAAAAAAGGGAACAGTTCTGTTTAAAATCAGTGCTTCAAATGAAAAATAACTTGTAGGAATTCTCTGTCATCTTTCTCCTAAAAAACCCAAAGCCAAATATATGAAGTCAGGCTGGAAAGCAACATCAAAGGCCGTTGGTAACTTTGACAAAACCTGCCAAAGAACACACTTGTGCAATTACCATACGACATCCATGGCTCTCAGACTGGAAGGAAGAGAATCAGGAAATCAGTACTTCCAGATGATGAAAGACCTACGTTGGCATGCCCTCTTTTAACACAAAAGTGAGACTTGAAGGAGAGAATATAATCAGGCAATGGGTTTTTTCTCTTCAGAAAGTGACCCACAATGTCTTACAGAGAGATTATCTGCAAAACTCCAGTAAGAGAGATTACTGCTATGATACAGAGTTCGAATTTTGGCAGGATTTATCAGGCATTCAGTCAATCCACAAGTTCTTACTGTGCTGGGAAGACAGCCCATGCAGGGTTCATAGCAGTGGTCATACAGCTCTTCTGCCTCCACTTCCACCACAGCCAGTTACTGGCTCCAAAAGCATTTATAACATTTTCATCAGCAGAAAACATTCAAATGAAAAAAATCTCAAGTAAAATCTACTTCTCTCTAACACTTTTCCACTTACCAAACAAATGTTTTCTCCTTTGCTATGAAAAAGTGGAAAAAAAACCAAACTCAACTCTTGTTTTTGTAAGGATATATTAATCCAGCCCTGGATTTGCTATTATGAAGACGATTATGAGAAAAAAAAAAGAAATAAGATATGAAAAACCAATGTGGCACTCACACAGATCATTCTGTAATCAATTTTCTATCAGATCAATGTTGTTCCTAGGAACAAGTACTCTCTCTTTCTTATTCTCTCATTTGCCAAGTCACTTTGACATCCTAAATGATTACAAAACAGATCTAATAAGGTAATACAAATACTGGCCCCATGAAGAGTCCTTCATCTGCTCTGCATTTCCCACTTATTCTAGACATCTTGAGTTTCCTGAAAAACTTTTGCAACTTTATTTCCCAGGTACTCAACTGACACAAGTGTCAGAACGATGAAAAATTTCTTTAATCTTTCTATGCATGCATGTGAAAAGTGATTAAAAAGGTTCATATCATAGACACATTTCTCAGAATGTCAATGTGCACCACTCTACCTAGGACAGTTTTGCAAACTTAGCTTATTTGGAATGAAATGGGTTAGGGAGCACTCACATCAGTTCCACTAGCAGGTCTGAAGAGATGATAACCCCAGTCGTATGGCTGAAGTCCTATGACTGAATTATCATTATAGATAGTGAACAGCCAGGGGAGTTGGCCTGGTGACTAGTTCCAATCCAGGAGAAAATACCTTTTTACAGCTTGAAATATTAGATATAATAATAATTAGGGTGCTTTTTATATTTCTCCAGAATTAACATTGTTTAGAAGAAACAAATGCATTTTAGAGAAGATTCTAGTCTAAGAAAATACTAAATTACTTTGACAGGGGATCAACATACTTCGTCCTCCATTATACCTCCTTCTCCTTAAAATGTAAATGGGCGGAAGTATCTGCATTAAATTTCTTCATAGGTTTCTGTAGACTGTGAACTATAGCTGCTTTTGTTTCTTCTTTATGCACCCGCATTGAATTAAATAACTTTTCAAGCAGTTGGTAAACTGCCTGCTGATCACAATGCTGGCTTAATGAGCCTGTTTCTTAAAAATACAAATGAAGTATTCCATACAATGCAGTAATACATCAACATTACTAATTCCCTGACAGGACAGGAAGAAACTTGGATAAAAAAATTGTCATAGAATCCCTATAATAAAAAACTTTGCTATTCTTATGTGTAATTAAGATGATAAGGTTGATTATTGTCAGGCCACAGTGAACATGCTGCCCAAAGAAACGCCTAAGTTGACTTCATCCTGATGACAAAACTTTGCAACAGCTTTTCTAATGAGTTGTCTGTAGTAAATGAGCAACAAATGTATTTCTTGTATACTAATAGCATGTTACTATGTTATGGGCTTTAAAAATAGATCCTTCCTATTAAAAATTATTATTCCTCATCCCATTTCCTAACTTAGGTCAAAAATATTTCTCAGTGATAGAAAAGTACTGTGAACTACTTTATTTAATTTTTTTAATTCCTCTCTCAGACATTGTATTTCCTGAAACATACATTGTACCAGTAAATGTCTACTGTGTGGTTAAATATCACATACACATACAGGAAAATTATCTCAGTCATCTTCTTTCTTCATTTTCTGTTTCTAAACAATGAAAATAAATTCAGATAATTCAAATAATTTAAAAGCCTCAAAAGTACATGCTGATAAGACAGAACAGGCAAAGTTAAGATCCTGAAAGGAGGACTTACAAGAGCAGGATCTGCATACGGGTTTGATTTGTACACTCAAACATTTCAGTGTTCAAAATGGAGGCAAATGTATTCTGCACTAAGTGTTTGACAAGGGTGGGGGTGAGAAATTAGAGGCAAAGTGTGCCTGTGAATGCCTGTAGTAAACGTTCACCAGTAAGGTCTGTTCAACCGAAATTTTTCAAAACATGCACTGCACTACAAACTTCTGTCAGACTCTCATCTGTCTGGGGACTAATTTGTGATTCCCAGAAACTTTTTAATGCATTTTCTTACTTTGTTATCTGTATTCACTCCATACTTCTCTTTCTGTGTTTATTGAAACAATGAAAGTAGGTGATTTATTTCAGGTTTATTAGGCATTTTTGCTGTTGTGTTTTTTCTTTCCCAGGGTGTATTTCAAAACTTGCAACACTCATATGGAAGTGAAGCAAGATGCCTAGCTAGGTGGCTGAGATATATTAAAGCCACGGCAACCACAATGTGATCGAGAGGGAGAAGGCTTTGTTTCTTATGAGGCAGCTATCCCATCACATGTTTTTGCTGAAATGTTTTTTATTTCAGTCACAGTGGGAGATCTGTTTGAAATCCCTTTCTCAAAGGTTTACAGCTTGGGATTGAAAACTGACGTTTTTCCCAAAAAGAGGTAAAAACATTCCCAATATCATAGCAAGTATATTTAAATGGAGTCTGTTGATAATATGCTCTCAATAGAAGCAATCAGGTGAGTATAGTGCACTTTAATCCAAGCAGTTATGTTAATACAATTTTTCCATGTCTTAGACCTTTTGCTGAAGCCACATCACAGTAAAGCTCTGAGGCATGTGCTTAACTTAAGCATATGGGCAGTGATTATTTTCCTGGACTCACTTAAGTAGTGTCCAACCTATATTTTATTTCTGAGTGTTGGAAGATGCTTAAAATTTGTACTGATTAGACTGAGCTGTTGTAAAAATGCGCAGCTCCCACGGTGCTGATCCTGACAGGCCAAGTGAGGAGTTACGTGCTGACCCTCACTCTTGCCC
>NW_010183526.1:26755-58150 GCF_000695765.1 Mesitornis unicolor
GCTTTTCCCTCCTTGCACTGCTGGGGATTTTATTGCAAGAAGAGCCTCGTGGGCTGTGTGTGTATTAGCAAACCTGAGATAGATTCCCAATTCCCAAGCCTGTCCTTACAGCCTGCATACATATTGCTGGATGTATCCACATACTCACTGCATCTCCCAGGAGGGAGCTAAGGCTTATCCCAAGCAGATACCAGTCTGAATGAGCCTGGCTAGAAGACATGGACCTTTCTACTGGGCACCTGAAAAGGCAGAATTAGAATTTTTTTTTTCCTGAAGAAGGCATGACTGCGTATACTTGTGCTACAGAGATAGCAAACATACATGAGTTGTATTTATAAGAAATCTTACAAATCTAACAAATTACGTATCTAGTTTCTGTAGTTCCCAAAGGAAAAAGCTGTTCTTGAAAAGCAGTACTTTTTGTCACCTTTACATCCCTTCTGTGCAAAGGAATAGTGTATTCATTAGTGCAATGGAATAAGAGACAAAAATTAATGAAAATGGCAGCAGCAGACTAGAAAGCAGACTAGGCTGGCTCTTCAGGCTTTTCCAAGTCCTCCTGTTGGCCATACACATACCTGTATGCCCAACAAGACACACATTTTGCCATACTCTGCCACTGACCTTTGCACCTACCTGTACTTTCAGGCGGCGTTGGGTCAGTAAGGGTCCATCGCCTGGGCACTCCCGGAGGTCTGCAGGGACCCTTGAGCTCACTCCCGAACCCTGGGCTTCCACAGAAGTGCAGGGTGTGCTGTCAGCAGGCTGCTAGGCCAGCTATAGTTAGATTTTTCATTTAAATTTTGGCACCATCTGAAGTCATTCCTGTTACTTCCAAGGACTGTTGCCATTGTATTAAAAAGAGTAAATTTGCTGCTGAGTTACTTACTGCCCAGAAAATCCAGCTGAAACCTGCTGCTGCCAAATCTGAGGATTCGATATTGGGCCAGGGACTTTAAATAGCTTCAGCTGCTGAGGATTTTCTGCTGTCTATGCTGTCTAGAAAAAAAAAAGAAAAAAAAAAAAGGATTGATAAAGCCTCAGTTTGAGGGATTGGACATGGACTGTTAGAAACTGAAAATTGCCACTTCTAGTGCAGTTACTACATATCCAGTTTTTTTGATTGAATCATCTGGTTTTTTAAGCCTAGGTTTGGTTGCTCAAAGTTCAGGATAAAAAGCACAAAACCAAACAAAAAGCCTAATGAGGATCTCTTTAATGAAACAGAGGAAAGCCTTGTTTATATAGGTTGGCTGCCTTTTGTAGAAGCAGTACCTTACTGAGGGTGTTCATCATCACTGCCAGCAGCCCTTCCCCACTCCTACTCACCAATATATTTTGCACTTTTACAGTGATGCAGCTACACTTACTCCCCTCCTGCATCTAAGCGTCACCTTTAATTGCGGTCTGAATTCTTTTAAACTATGGCATCCAATTCTGGCATGCTACATTTCCTATAGGACAACTGAACACACACCCACCTATTTAGAGGAAAACCTGTCACCCTTCCTCTACCTCATATCTTTCTCCTCTGTCTGTCCCACCAACCTATGTAAGGAGATAGTGCAGGAGGTTCCCAAGGCAAAAGGTAGCCTTTTCTTTTTCTGGCTGTGTGTTTTTTTAAAATCTCATCTGTCTTGTAGATAGGGACATCGACCACAACAGTACATCGGAATCTGCGAGCCAGCCAGGAAACTGCTCACCACAATCCCACTCAAACACTGCGGATGCACTGGCAGATACTCAACACAAATACTCCTGCATGCTACAGTCTATGAATTTATTATGCACTCCACTGTGTAGATATAACCTTAGCAACAGCAACCATTGTACAACAAGCATGAGTTGGATTGCTGCTGACTGTTTAAAGGAGCCCTCCCTTATGTGTAATTTGTGTAGAAAATGATAAGAATTGTAATCATTTTGCCTGAAACCATAGCAAAGACTGCAATATTTTCTCATCAAACTCAGTGATCCTAGTGATGCAACAAACTGGCAACACAAGTACTACCTAGCTTTATAATCAGATGCTGCTTGGAAACTCTTTTCTTTTTTTCCTTTTTTTTCTCTTTTTATCCCAAGAGGACTTTCTTTTATTGGATCTTTCTGGATCAGTGTAATCTCTTTCACGTGTCACTTTGTTTCTTCATGAATGAACCGAGAGTCTATTTCTAGCCCACAGCACTGAACATCTGGAAGCCATGTTTTCCTAGGAACACACAAGAGAAGGAACAGGAGCTGGAAGCATTTGCTGCATCCCTTGGGTGCATTAGACCTCTTCCCACTTGCTGCGGGGCTGCAGGAGAAGATGTCATCTTTGGGCAGCATTTATGATTTTTCATATGTTGGAAGCTGTTTCTGGATTAATGAATGGATTGAAACAGGTTTTGTGAGCTGCTACCAGAATGAAAGCTCTCCTCTTTCATGATATTGAACACCATTTTTATTAATTCAACAGTAACACCTCTGTTAGAAAACATTTGGTTTGCAAAGAGGTTCAAGGCAGGTACTGTGCCTATCCATGGAAATATCCAATTGCATAAGTAGTAATGCTGGGAATTTCCTTTAAGACACTTAAAGCTCCTTCTTGCAGCAGTTCACCATTGCCATCACAGTATTTGCAATTCAGAAAATACTCAATCTGGAATGGGCTCAGAAGATTTTTGTTTTAAATATAATGTGTGCTGAAACAGCAAAATCTAAAATAGTAAAATTGAAAAGGAACATTTATATATTCAATGGGGAGGCTAACAAATCATACATGCTAACAAATCATACATGATTGAAATAAGTAATGGAAGATAATTAGTTTTTAAGATATGTTATGGTAAAAAGAGATGGCTGGCAATGTAGAAAGAAAGGAGGTTATCAAGGTCCCACTGACTTTTAACTAGAAGCTAAATTATGTCACACAAATTACTTTCACAGAAAATACATGCACACATACATATTGACAATATTTGTAATCATTCAGTTTGGTTTTGATCAGCTACAGATCTGATCAATTTTACTTTAATTTAAAAAATGCCATAAAAATAACAATGTTAAATTAAAAAACAATAATCTATTTTTTTAAAAAATATAAGGCTTTTCTCACTATCTATAATGGCCAAAAATCCTTTTATCTGCTATTTATAGATGTTATTGGGCTGTTCCTTAAACTGTATTCACCACCAGCATCTTGTGTCCCAGTGGCATTGCTTAAAAACAATGCGAACTTTGCATTTTAATTACTATGTGTATCCTATTGACCTCCTATCTACTTTATGTCAGCTTCATTAATATCTCATGCCCAAGTTGCTGATCAAATTCAGCAACGAGCTGTTTTAGAGTTTCTGAAATGAAATTAGGGGGTTTTTTTTGGTTGTTTTTTTTCTTGGTGCAAAAGATACAACACCTCCCTAATTTCAAAGGCATAAGAGAAAGCAAATGTTAAAAATGTACCTTCATGAAGGAGAAATCTGTTTGTCATGGTGTGACTGTGTGTAAATTGGGCCTCTGTCGTCTATGTTTGCCATACAGACTTTAACTGCTTTACCCAGGTTGACACTTACACGTTATATGATGTGTCATTGGAAGTGAAACTTCATATTGGAGGCTAAGCCTTACAGTTGGCCAGTGACAGAGCCCAGAATAAAGAACTGCTCGTGTACCTATCAGACTGATCTCTGCTTCTCCTGTACAAAGCTGTCATTAATTTGAATAACTCCTTTAATGATCCCTTGTGCTGGATTTCAGATGTGTACCTGACAGTACAGGGGTCACCTGAACCCAGGGGTGCTCCACAGACTGGCCACAGTTTGTAGCCATTCCGTGTTCTGTCTCAGCCTAGGATGCTGACACAGCTCACTTGTGCCCCTTGGCACAAAATCCAAGGGCTCCAGGGAGGTGATCTCTTTTGCTTTGTCTATCTGATCTTACCTTTGTAAGGGATCGTGGGACACCCAGAAGCTGTGCAGACAGCCAAGACAAACCTGAGACAAGAGGGAAACCAGAGCAAATAAGATTTACCTTTGGTGGACAAGGATCAGATCAGGGAACATTGAAAACTGCACACACATAAGTCCATGGGACCTAATGGGATGCACCCATGGCTGCTGAGGGATCTGGATGGTGTTATTGTGAGTCCACTCTTGCTTATCTGTGAAAGGCCATGGTGACTGGAGGAAATTCCTGAGGACCAAGAGAAAGCAAATGTCAGTCCTATCTTAATGAAGAGCAAGAGTGGGATCCAGCAAACCATAGCCTGGTTCATCTCAGTTACTTGGAAGGCGATGCAGCAAATAATCCTGAGAACCGTTTCCAAATATATGAAGGATAAGAAGGAGAATGTGAGTAGTCACCATGGATTTACAAAGGGAAAGTAATGTCTGAGCAAAGTGAAAGCCTTTTACAATGATGTAACTGCCTCAGTGGATAAGGGGAGAGTGGTCTTCCTATGACAATGTGACCTGCTTAATGGATGAGGGAAAGGCTGTGAATGTTGTATGTCTGGACTTTAGTATAGGCTTTGCTGCTATTTCCCACAGCATTCTGCTGGAGAAACTGGCTGCCCATGGGCCTGGACAGGCATACTTTTAGCTGGGTAAAAACTGGCTGCATGGACAGACCCAAAGAGTGGTGGTGAATGGTGATAAATCGGATTGGAGGCTGATCACAACCGGTGTTCCCCAGGGCTCAGTACTGGGGCTAGTTCTGTTTAACATCTTTATCAATGACCTGGACAAGGGGAGTGAGTGTACCCTCACAAAGTTTGCAGGTGACACTAATGTGAGCAGGAGTGTTGATCTGCTTGAGGGTAGGAAGGCTCTACAAAGGAAACTGGATAGGCTGAATCAATGGGCTGTGGCAAATCGTATGAGGTTCAGCAAGGCCAGGTGTCAGGTCCTGCACGTGGGTCACAACAACCTCATGCTACAGGCTTAGGGATGTGTGGCCGGAAAGTTGCTTGGCAGAGAAGGATCTGGGGGTGTTGGTTGACAGCCGACTGAGCCAGCAGTGTGCCCAGGTGGCCAAGGTCAATGACATCCTGGCAACCCAGCTGAAAATCAGCTTGATAGAGAAGGACCTGGATGTCCTGTCGGACAAGTTGACAGCAGTGAGCCCTTGCAGCTGAGAAGGCTGATTCTTCCCCTCTGTTCTGCCCTGGTGAAACACATCTGGGTGCCCTGTCTAGTGTTGGGCTCCTCAGTGCAAGAGAGATGTGGACATACTGGAGTGACTTCAGCAAAAGGTCATAAAACTGAGTAAGAGACTGGACCATTAGACATACAAAGAGAGGCTGAGACCTTGGGCTGTTCAAAGAAGGCTCAGATACATATACAGATACACTAATCTATATACATACCTGATGGGGATAGCAAAGGAGACAGAAACACTCTTCTCAGTGATACCCAATGACAGGACTAAAGGCAATGAGCACAAACACAAGACATTACAGCTGAACACACAAAAGCACTCTTTGACTGTGAGGGTGATGGAATACTGGAACCATTTGCCCATAGAGACTGTGGAGTCTCCATCCTTGGAGGTATTAACAAAACAACTGGACATGGCCCGGAGCAACTTGCTCTGGCTTTTCCTGTTTGAGCAGGGGCTTGACTACACAAGCCCTGGAGGTCCCCACCAGCCTCAGCCATGTTGGGACTTCATGAAGCTGCAAGGCAAGTACAGTCCTTGCAGGTGCTCTGACATGGAGAGAGCACCTGAACTTACCCCAAAATATTACAGGATTACTCCAAACCCAATGGTGTAAATGAAGCCTAGGAACTTTGGCAAATCAGCTGACCTGAGATGTTAATGTTTTAAGAATAATGTGAAGAGTAGAGTAGGGACACTCTACAAAGTAAATCTGACTACTTACAGAAGTTATTTACATATTTTATGAACTTCTAAAACTTGAGTATATGTGAGTGCTAGAGTTTTAATTTTAATTTTATTAATAACTGTTTAATATGTTCTCTTTAATTTCTAGTTTAATGTAGACATATCATTCTTCATTAATCTATCCAGCTAGTAAAAAAAATGCACTTTATTCATGAGCCATTGAACTTCTGAGACAAGAGATATTAGCATCACTAAGAAGGTAGGAAAAAAATTATGAGTTGATAGGTACCTGGAATTAAGAAAATATCCTCCAGACAGGTAATCAGTTCACTTTTGGCAACAGGCTGGAAACCAGTTGTATCAAGGTGTTTGAGGACATAAAAGCATTTATTACAACAGACTGGAGAGGTGTGCCATTACAGAACTAATTCATAAAGGATGTCATCATTAAATATGCAACTGCCTAGAGATGTTAACATACAGGGCAGACAGAACTGAAGAAATAAAAATCTCCTCCTTCTGCCAAATATTTCACAGTCTTATGTATCATGCTGTCACAATCAGGCATAGCTACTTTATTTGTCTGCAACTTAAGAAAGATTAGTGTGCTGTCAACATGTAAGGATTTGAATATGAAATTCTGGTTGCCTTATATTTTTCTGATGGGAGAAAAACTCTCAGAACAAACATGCAACTCTTCCTCCCCATATTTTTACAAAATTAAAATTAAGCAAGGTTTTAGATCTCTGTCTCAGAAGATTTCTATGAACATTTTTAGTTGGATTTCTAGTCATCTTATTTAGGATCCATTAGGGTACTGCACTCTGCAGGAGGCTGAACATTCTAGTTGCTCAGTAAATGTCAGTAAGACCAAATTATGCTCAGGTTTGCCAGTGAAAAAGCTAGTTAATATAGGCTAAAATTGCGAGGAAACATGCTGGGGGCTGAGCAGAATGGGCAGCCACGGGACACAGCTTGACCTTAAACTGGTTCTGCTTAGTTTAGAAGTAAAACTGTGGCTGTGGGGTACTTTTTGCATATATTTAAAATTATTAATACTTGATGTGCCATTTATATTTATTATATAAATTATTTTGATAATTCAGTATGTACAGACCTACTTATATGGTTCTACTCTATAGAAAAAAACCACACAGAAACACAGGATTTACATTGTTACATATATGTGTAAAAAACTAATACATAAATAGTTCTTAACACTCTTTTTAATGACAGCTATTAACAACAAATAAAGTAAAAAGCATCTGGAACAATTGTAAATATCAATAGTGTGTGCTAAATATTTCTCTAGAGATTTAAAATGTATTTAATCTTTTCAGTCTGTAACCTCAGCTATCAAAGTTTCTGCTTTGCTGATGTGTTAATGCTTAGTTGCACCATGAACACTCAAGCTTTTCAATTCAGCTCTGAACTCAGCCTTGACAGAACAATTTATCAGTACAGTAAATATCCACTAATATGGATAATATTAATGGACATCTCTTTCTAATACTTTTAAAGCTGTTATATCAATTTAAGCTTTTATTTGCCTTTCTGCAATATTTTATTGATAACTCAGTTGCCTTTAAATGAGAGTTGGGGATGGCTAATGGGAAGAAGGAAAGAATTTGCATCTTCTTATGCAATTCTGCCACATATGAGTCACAACAGTACTGGAAAGTTGATTTTCCTTTAGCTTAAGCCTGCGTAATTCATGGAGTTAATCAAAATATAAAAAACATCAATGGTGTGATTTTATTGTTACTGTCTTACCAAATCATTTAAATGTACCAAAATCTTTCAGTAGGAATACTGTAGGTTTTATACTTAAATGGAGAGATGAAATGGGTAGAAACAGTTGGTAGACGTATCTTAGTTTTCAGTCTATTTTTGAGCTGTTTAGATTCCCTTGATGGTAGTAATTCCTGGGAAGATAAAAATGTTTTCCAATGGCAGCAGAAAAGTCACTATCGACTACAGGGTCTGTACTTCGCTTTCCAGATCCTATCAGGTGTACTGTACTTACAGTAATCATGTGGAAGATATTACTGTGGTAGTAATAGGTTAAGTGTGATTCCAGTTACAATGTCTGCACAGGATAAGAATTTTTAAAGCTTCAATTTGAGACAGCAAGAGGCTGACATGAAAACTGAAGACATGAAGATGATGATCGATAGACATGATACCATTTTAAATGACAAGAACAGAAAAACTCGTAAGGCAGTAAGAAAGGAATGGATGACCTTGTAAAAAGGCACAGATAATAATTTATAATCTATAATGCCAGCTGCAACTGGGAGTGTGGGTCTGCGATGTGTAGGCACAGGTATCATATATTTTCTGCATAAGGGAGTAAAGAAAGTGATTTGAACTGTAATTTCAAATTTCTCACAGAGTGAGTGAGTTATTGTAAATAATTTTAGGGCCCAATTCTTGAATGAACTTGAGAAAGAGGTTAACATAGTTTTGAAAGGTGAAAATAAGACAGTCCTAAATGTAATCCAGGATCTTTTAAATGAGAGCACTTATCAACCCATCCTGCTACTTTGAAAAATGTAAAAAAGATGTGTAAATTATCTGATGATGCAGACAGCAAAGATTTTGATCTAGTTTACATTTTTTATCTCTTTTCATCAGTGAGACAGAAAAGAGTACCCAGAATACTGTGGTTCCGCTGCTGCTAAACTTTGACCAGACTATAACGTTGTCAAAAACCCATTTGAAGATGATATTTGCATTCCTCCTTTGTTCTTCCTTTGTGCACTTCTGCACATGACAGTTTAGGAATTTCCTTTTTCACTTAAACATGCATTGCCCTTTCTCCCACATTACAGAAGATGTATTTGATGCTCTTACATTGTCAAAAGTATTGTTCAAATAGCTGCAGCTAAAGTAATGCTGTGTATTAGCAACCAAGTTAAGTGGAGGCAGTTAACATCTATTTTAGAACCCAGTTAACCTCTGTGAACTCTTCTAAGAAGGGCTTGATTTTTTTTAGTGACAGAAGTAGCTGTGATAGACTAGGAGTTGCTTGTAATAATATTATGAATACAGATTCTTGATTGTGTTATCGTATCACTCACTGTTCTCTTGAGCTAGGTCAATAGCAGCACTGTCAGGAAATATATCCCAGAGAGAGACAAATATCTTCATGTGTCTTTCTGAAAACACTGGGGAAATGGTACAGCGCAGTTCATTCTTTCCTGGTTCCTTGCTGGGCCTGGCACGCCAGATTTTTCCAATAGTACCTGAATGAGATAAGGTGGTAAGGAGGATTTGGGGTGACAAGATCTTGTTAGCAAGCACCTGGAGAACAGCCCGACATGTAAAATCCACAGGTTAGGCATGGCTGGGATTAGGAAGAACCTAAGGCAAAACATAGTTGCATAATGCCTGGTTTTAAATATTTCCAGTCATTAGGCTGGCTTCTTCAGGTCAGAGGTGTGCACTAGCCACATGTTTTACTACACAGATGAAATCCTTCACTTGGATAAGCACAGAAAGTTTCCACACTTCAAGATCTTTTCCAACCCAAGCAATACTATGATTTAACTAAATCTTGGCTTTTAGTCTCAGAAGGTCTGCACCCCAGTGAGAGAAAACTCAGGCCATAAACATGCAGGGAGGTATCAGGGACCTCAGCAGGGAAGTCAAAGGCACATTTACCCCTGAATCGGGCCAGAAGTTCATTGGCCCTTAAACAGGTTGGGTTTGAGAAGGCAAAATATTTCCCCTCTGCATGCTTGAAATTCAAATTGGTATTTGAGTTGGAAAGGTTCATGGGCAACCTCAGCTGGCTATCACAGCAAGAGGTTCAGACCTGTTATAAAAATATGTCATGCCTCTGTGGTTTTATACGAACAATAAATAATATATAATAATGACTAATTAACTATGAGGGTTCTGTCCAATGGCAAAATATACATCTTTTCCTTGAATTATATGAATTCATGGATTATTATCTCATATGACCCTGTGACGCATTAACACTCCAGCCCTTTAATTTTTTAGCTCTGCTGCTGAACTGTAGCAGCAAAGGTTTTCAAAAAGTGAACTGGTACGTTGTTTATGTTTCATTACATAAAACAAATGGAATCTGGAGCTGCCGTCCGCCAAAGCATGGTGTTGCCACCTGAATATTGGCTATGTGTGATTAACAGGCAAATGTGGACATTGGGAGTCATAAAAGGAGAGCAGCAAATACCAGGAAAGAACATTTGCTACATAAACCCCCATCAAGACCTGCCTCTGTAAAAGACTGAATGCAAACTGCTATTATCCTGTCAAAATCACCTCCACAGCCCAGCAATGAAAGTACCTGTAAATGTGAAGACGTTTTGCCTCTGCTTTTAGCTGCTTCTACAAAATAAGGATTTTGCTTCCATCTCTTGGGAAGCACATATTGATGGGATTGAATCGCTTATGCAAAGTCAAGTCCATGTGAGACATCGCAGTGCCGCCTTTCACAAGCAAGTCCGGCAGATTGCAATCACACAATGGGTGAATTCTCACAATGTTCTGGGTGTCCAATTTGGATCTAACCCCAAAGAAATATATCCAAATTCACAGAAATACCAGGCACCTGTTTATCCACCCTGAGCATCCTTGCCGCTGCTCATAAGGCTCACAACCCTTGCCTTGCTTTACTGTATCATATCAGTAAATTAGAGAGAGGCTTGTCCATGGAGAGCAAAACACGGGCTGAAGTCTGCCAGATTCCTAATGGAAAGACACTCAATTCCATTTTGGCCATGAACAAAAATCATGGAGAAGGATTAATTTTTATTAAAAAAATGAGCACCTGCCAAACAACTCTTGGAAACTACTAGGTGGCCCCCACTTTAAAAGCAAATGCGTTACCAAATATCACTTGTAAGAATCAAACCGTGTCACATTTTGGCATTTATCCCACTGTTTAGCTGACTTTCTCTGGGGGAACCAAGTGTGTATTTTCAAACTATGTGGGAATTACTGAGAAAGCTTCATATTCTCTGAGCAGTAACAACATTTTCGCAGCACTCTTTGGAGACCCGGCCATTGTTGCATGAGCAGGATCTCCCCACATATCTGGTTTTATCATGCTAAAGCAAATCAAAACCAATTCCTGCAACAGGAGCCTGAAAAATCCAGCAGCACTCTCTGACAGTCAAAATCAGAGGAGCAGCTGTTTTCAGATGTTCATGTAACAAATTACACTCTAAGTTTCAGTCACAAAATCTATAGCTTGTCATAGTTTTCCTCCAAAGGGAACTAACTTTGACAAGTTCTCTAAAATACTGGCAAAGGAAAAAAAAGGTATCTTTTCTACATACCCCACATGAAATCAGCAGAAAATTTACAACTACTCTGTAGATGTAAGTTGATACACCTAAACCTATTTTAAAACTTAACAGATCTACATTGATATAATGCTTAAGCATATGAGTCCAGTCCCTGTTGTTCCATGACAACAAAAATGAAATAATGAAATCCAGGCCTAATGGCGCTATAGATATTCACTCCAGTAAACCTGAAGCTGCATGATTTGTCACTCATGCATTTATCTATATATGGTAAAGTGGGTAAACACTGCATAAAATATATTTTGTGCTTCCCCGGTCTTGGACAGATTAGCACAAATTAAATTTCACACTAATCTGCCCATGGTCAGGAGTGCTACATTAGGAGTGAGGGGGATTCAGCTAATTGTAAAGAAAATTTTGCTCTATTACAATGATTTGTGAATATAGCAAATATATCCTGGAGAACTACCTTCATCAATATGTTTTATCAACACTGAATCAATAACAGATGATGAATAATACATGTGTGCAGGAATATATCATTTTAATTTGTTCACCAAATTTGAAGTAAGTTTTCTTTTTTTCTTACTTCATATTTTCTTACTGAGTTTTTAATATTATCATCATCATTTATGTTACACTGCTTAATGTTTGACCACTGAAGTCACATGGCATGTAAGTCACGTAAATCAAGACTGAAGAATATACTGAACTGCCAGAAGAGGGACATCCAGGATCAGAAGTTTGTTCCTCAGAGCAAATGTGAAACATGACATCAGGAATATGAGAAACCTTAAAAATACTACCTTTTTTAAGCAAAGTTTGCTGAAGCAAAACCATGCCAGGCATTAGGACAAAATAGCATGGTTATAATACATGTAAGACAGCTTGCTCTAACTGTATTACTCATGCTGATATTTTAAAAAAAATGAGGTATTGTCTAAGAAAAATGTTATATCTCTTCATATTAACCAACAAAGTTCTGGTCAGCTCTCTGGCTGATGCAAAAATAAAAATCCACATGGAGCAGCACTGGCCACACAGAAGGCAATGATCTTTCTTTTAGCTGAGTCAAAGATCCACAGGCAGCAACGTTGTGTCCACAGGGAAATGAAATGCCCAGTTACCCCATTCTGGGAAAGACTCACGGACACCTCAAAGAGGGCAGCAGATAGACTTTTAATGGAAATAACTGTGAAAAAGTCATGCTTCTCACCACAGGGCTGAAGCTCTGACTAATTTAAAAAAAATCAGTATTTATAACACCTCAGATATGTTTCTTTTGGCTTGAGACTAAATACTTGGAAATATTTGTGTTACACAGTAGGGTAACTGAGATAATATTATACTTTGTTTTGTAGACCTAAATTTTCTGCAGCAAACTTAACTCTGTGTACAGTTATAAACCAGGCTTTTTTCTGACTTTTGAGAAAATATGACACAGTTAAAAATCAGGAATGGTGGTATGTAAAACATCGATAAATAAATGTTAACAACTCCCCATCCTTTTCAAAGAAAGAATGCTATACAGTTTCTGAGTAAGCAAACACTACATACACACAGAAAACATTGTAAATAATATAAAACATTATGAAGTGTATTTAAAATGCTCTGAATAGCTTTAAACAAAAGCTGTTAGGCTCTAAATATCCAGGCTTTCCTCATACAGACTCCCCTGCATTTGTAGCTGTTGAATATTTAAATTTAAATGCAGGGCTTTAGCATAACATTTACACTTTCACTTTAACACATTTATAGAAATGCATTCTCCTCTTATCTTTGCTCAGAGACGATTTTCCATCTTTTCAGCGCAATGGTAAGATGCAGTGTGGGAGTTCACTCCAGGCCCTGCAAAAGTGGGGGCTGCAAGCCTGGGACCACCCCACCACCACTGAGCCCTTCCGGCACAAAATGTCTGTGCATCCATCGTGGGATTTGGGGAGGCCAGGAAAGGTCCTGAGGTGCGATGTCTTCCTCTCTCAGTCACATCTCAGCTAGACAGGGGATGCACAGGCCTCTTTTAACTCCTACACTTGTAATTCTTTAGCATTGCACTCTGGCTTGTCTTACAGAGGATGACTGGGAGTGAACTGTGAGGAAACAGCACCCTGGGAAACACATCTCTGCACCTTCAGGAACAGCTACTGGCTAGCACAGCCATTACCAGGTGTATCTCATCCATTTCTGTTTGGTGCTTGGGTCCTACTACATGGTTTCCTCTGCTTCATATTTTATACAGAAATATGTCTTACCACTGAAAACTGTGTCTCTTCCTCACTGATTTTGATCCTTCCTTTGCATCTAAGAAAGTCAGAACAGTAACTCCACATACAGTACATTCACATTGATTTTCCTTTTCACACAATGGGGTGCTCCTTCCACCATTTAGAAAGCATTCTAGATCTGTTCCAGGAAGTAAAACACATGTCCAAAGCAGCAGTAACTCAGCTCAACCGATTATCAGAACATTTGCAGAAATCTGATTGCCATCCAGTTGAAGGGATAAACCATAAACCTCTCCGGGGAATGTCCCCTTTCAACTAGCAACAAATAACAATGTTATTGCTCATGTTTTGGTAAATGTGTGGTACAGTGTGAGTTTCAAAGCCAAGATCCATTTGCTGCAGTTATCTCTCTCCTCATGAATGCACACCATTCTTTGCCAATGTCCAGTATTTATCCTTTAAAACTTTGTCCATTCCTCTTTATAGACTATTACAGCATTATGCTGATGTGTTAGATGAAAAGATTGTATGAGTCGGTCACATTTTTCAGGAACAAGTCCTACTGAATTCACTAGATCCTGGTGAGATGTAGTCTGGAATGCACATTAAGGTATTAATGGAGTGTGTATGCTTGATATCAAGTTTTCATGCTGAGCCGCACTGGTGTTAAACTAGTTTGATTACAAAGCCTAATGTAAATTCTTAGACAGATATTCTATTTTAGCTGAGAAACGAATGCTGACAGTTTACTGCGAGATGACAAATGAATGCTGACATTTTATTCTTACATGTTTATAAATCAGTTTAAAGGTTAAGAGTCATTAATGCGGGCAATCTGAAGAATCCATATACATAAACAAAATACTCATTTTGGATAACTATATATGTCCAATGTCATTGGCAAAAGATAAAAGTCAGATTAAAGAATGAGGAGAAAAATGCAAATTTATCAGTATTAGTTTATCTTTTAACTGGAAACTGAATTACTTGATTGATAGGCCTTCTGATCAAACCCACAATATATAATGTGGGCTTTTTTTGGTCATTTACTTAAATGACAAAATATTTACATGATGATTTGCAAAGAATAAAGATTAACCCCTCCCTTCCCATATGACCCACACTGATTGGAAGTGTTTGCCGGTAACAGAACCAATCTTGCAGTCACTCTGAAAAACAGCTAATCAGTATGGTCTGTTACATTCTTATTTTTATTCCAAATGTCCCTGATATTACCAGAGCTAAGAAATAGTCATAGTTTCCTCATACATTTCTGAGAAAAGGTTTAAACACTGCTCTGAGAAGAACACAAATTTCAGTGGCAGTTTTTAACACCTGATGATGGCTGCCTCCAAGTGAGAACGAGATCATGGAAAGTAAAAATTATTTATGGATTTTACTGAAACTCTGGTGGAGATAGACAGCCAAGATGAGCATATCCTATGCACCACATCAGAAACAACTACAGAGGATACAACCACCTTCCTCATCATATTATTACGTTGCTTAAGTAATGTAATGGGGTTTCTCTGTAAAGGCAAATTAAAACCAATACCAATTATTAAAAATGTGAAGCAAAATTAGCTTTGTGAAATACAAGGCCAAAATAATGGAATGATTTCTGGACATGAAAATACAATGCACATCAATGTACTTTTACTTGCCTCAGCATAGGTTTTGATGGGTAGATAACCTACACAACACAGTTTGCCACATACAGTCAAAGATCCCAACTCTTTTCCAGATGTGGATGAGATTTTCCTGATACAAATATGGTATTTTGTTATCTTCTGTTACCCATTAGCTAAAATACATGGTCAGAAGAGTGGGAATTAAACAATTCCTAAGCCTGTGTTTCACTTATGAATAAGGAACTGCAGCACATAACTACTTGGAAGTTATAGTTACATTTCCAGAATCATTAAACTGTATTTCAAACACACACAGAATATTCCTAAAATACCTATAGTCAAGGAAAGTCGGAAGCAGAACTTCGGATACTCTTTGAATGACTTCTTCAATTAATTTTGCCTTTATTTCTCAACATTCTTGAAGCACCTTCTTAATAAAAATTACTCAAAATTTGTTTTATGAACACTTTTTTCTCTTTAAACTGACTAGGGAAATAAATACCATTCAAACCCAGAAATCTATTTTATGTTGTTTAAGTAGGCCACAGGCTGCTCGGTGTTCACCAGTATCTCCTGAGCTCGCTAGTGCAGGACAATCTTCCCTTCTTCAGAGAGAAGTTAGAAAATGGAGTCTGCAGCTCAGGTCTAGCAAATACTCAAACTGAGCATCACTGTTACACAAAAACTGTATGTTCCACTGTAAAACATTCAGAGGTCTGACAATAAAAGAATCCAGAGTATTGCTAAATTGAAATTCACTTTCAAATTCAAGACAGTCCTCACTGCTTTCTTCACAGCTCATTTATACTCCTGCTCAAGACGCCAGCTGGCATTCAGACTGTTAGGAAAAGTTTAGAGGATGAGCTATTGAGAGATAGTCAATCTTGGTAAGCAAGGCCTTTCATTTCACCTCTACAAGAACATATTGCTTTTTCTTAAGCAATCACATGCAAGCAATTCAGATGTAATCCCTTTTCTGAACCCCAATAATAAAGTATATATCCTACTCTATGCAGAGCTGCACTTTGCCTGACCACTACATAAGCACCTGCCAAACATAATGAACACTTGCAGTGCAGGTATATCATCACATTTGTCTGCCATGATGGCTTGATTAAATTGACCTCTCGTTATTCAAAAGGCTGAGCAGACATCTGGAATAGTGTGCTGATATGGTACACTTGTGCTTTTTATATTGAAAATCTTTCAACTTTCTGAAAATTGTTATATAGAAGATAGAACTATCATATATACATGTTTTAAATTTGTTTGTTGGTTTTTAATGATTATCTTTAAATACTCTGCACTGAAATAAACCCAAAATATCATTCATCAAAAACAAACAACTTCTGTGCTTCATGTTTAAACTAGGTTACTCAGGAAGCAAACATTCACCACCACTAAATTTGGAAAATAGCAATACTTTGCATTCACATAATATGTTATGCCTAGGGAATAGACTTATTTTTTTAAAACATGTCCACTGCTCAAGATCTGCTCATGGCTGAACCAGTGAGATCTCATCAGTGTGTCAGTGATTATAACCCCTAAAGCCAAGCTTCTTTATTTCCTATGTCCCATATCTACATCTGCACAGCACATCATGCTGTTACACTGCCCTACTGAATCTGAACTTGAATTTCCTGAATGAACTGCTTTTGTGAGGAGATACTGCATGGGCCTTAGAAAACCTTTGTTATGTCTCAGAGTGCTGCAGAAAGATATTATTTTTCTTATGAGTTCCCGCAGTTTACAGGGACATCATAGAAATCATAGAAATCACAGAAATCACAGGATTACAGAGAATTAGGAGTTGGAAGGGACCTTGAAAGATCATCCAGTCCAACCCCCCTGCCAGTGCAGGATCACCTAAACTAGGTCGCATAGGAACGCGTCCAGGCAGGTTTTGAATGTCTCCAGAGAAGGTGTCGTGGTTTAGGGCTGGGCCAGCCACTAAATCCTGGACAGATGCTCTCTATTAACCCCTCTCCCCTCCCCAGAAGGGAAGAGAAAAGAGAATAAGGGAGAGAGACTTTATGAGTTGGAAAATAAAACTAACAGATTTAATGAAACAATAATACTAATACTACAGATAATATTGTGAATAGGAAAATAATGAAATATATATATAAATATGTACAAATATATACAAAACCAATATAAAATCCTCCCCCCACCCTTCCCCCCAATGACGAATACATCACCAGAGGCTCTGCAGAGCCGGGCACTGGAAAAAGTCCCAGACCAAACTCAGCAGCAGGTGGGAGCAGGACGCAGGACACACAAATCAGAATCAGCGGCAGATGAACGAGCAGGATTCTGCTCAGGCCTTGGCCTCTGCAGGATCGAGACGGACAGAAGGGTTGAGATGGAAGGAACAGTGAAAA
The DNA here is from genome assembly GCF_000695765.1 of Mesitornis unicolor. Classification (NCBI taxonomy): domain Eukaryota; kingdom Metazoa; phylum Chordata; class Aves; order Mesitornithiformes; family Mesitornithidae; genus Mesitornis; species Mesitornis unicolor. The sequence continues at coordinate 44,107 of NW_010183526.1, forward strand.
AAGGAGCGAGACCCTCGTGATCCCTCGGCTTTATACCGAGTATGACGTATGTGGGATGGAATACCTCGTTGGTCAGTTTTGGGTCTGCTTCCCCCCTGTAGTCGCAGACACAGCACCCATGATGACTCAACTGACCTTGAACGTATCTTCTAGCAGCGCTGTTTGGGAAAACATGCTGCCAGTTTTCAGCAAGTTCAGTCACTTAAAGGAGACTGAGCTGAAAAGTAAAATCACTAAATAGAAAATTAGTTCTATTTAGCTCAAACCAGGACAGAAGGAGACTACACAACTTCTCTGGGCAGCCTGTGCCAGTGCTCTGCCACCCTCACAGTAAAGAAGTTTTTCCTTATGTTCACATGGAACCTCCTATGCTCCAGCTTGCTCCCACTGCCCCTTGTCCTTTCATTTGACATCAGAGAGAAGAGCCTGACTTCTTCCTCCTGACACTCGCCCTTTACAAATTTATAAACATAAACATCACCTAGAAATGTTCAAATTGTGCATTACTTCTTAGCATGTCTTCTAAGCAGAGACCAAGATAAGTGTCACACCTCACTTTTCCCACAATAAGAAGCATCATTGCTGCTTCTGAAAAGAGGTTGCAAAAATAGTGAAGATAACTCATAACAGGGAAAAGAATGTTTCCAACAGGGCCTCCCAAGAACCAGAGACAAGCAGCTGACAAAAATTGTATACGAATGTTTCCATACCTATTAAATTGAAAGGCAGTTCCATACCTTCCTAGAGCACAATCTTTACTGAGAGAAGCATGATTATAGATATATTAAAACTGCTTCATCCACCCTTCAGGCTGAGAAGGCAATGCTCTTGAAACTTGAGGAAGCCTTTACAGTATCTTGGCAGCTGAAGCAGCAATTGTCCTCAGACAACATATGAAGGGGCACATCTTACATGGTCTGAGGGGGATTTAAACTACTGGAAGTCATAGACTGTGTTGATGCAGTGATGGGACTTGCCATTTTTCCATGTCTTCTCTCTGCTTATCTAAGAGTCTGTTAGATGCAGATGACATAACCAGCTGGGGAAACAGTCCTGAGCAGACATTGAGATAAGTTTCTGTAGATGTACGTTGCTTCCCAAACAAAGAATATTTAAGATGCACCATAAAATGAGCTCTCCTGCACGTCAGTAGTAGTGTCTAGTCCCAAAGGCATGCACACTTTCCCTTTTCTGTGGATAATTCTGCATCCCCACTGTGTTCCCCAGGAAAAAGTAAATCTTATGTAGATCAAACGCTGGCCCTGCTCTTCTTAACTCAAAGAAGTCATACTCCTGGTAGAAGACATGAACTGTTGTCTGGATGAGAGTTTCAGCTGTTATGTACATTTCAGAGTGATCTGACTCCTTCAGCAGAAGCAATGCTATAAGTAATTTGTCTTTCAACACATTGCAGATTATTAATTACAGAAAATAGATGTATATATCATGGTAGCTGGGCTTGACCCAAAATGCATGCAAAAACAAGCTCTTTAATTGCTTTAAAATTATCTTAACAATTAAATTCTTAGGAAGATGGTGAAGCTAACTGCAGTTGCAGGGGCATATTCTGTTCTATGTGGCATTGGAAAAAACATGCTGTAACTCAAGTTACAATTTAGCATAAATTAGTTACTTTCTTCTGGTGGAATTGAAAGGAAAACCTAGTCTGATTAACGATAAAGGAAAAATATAATGACTATTTACTGCATATAATTTCAGTGAAAAATTACTATATCTGTATTAATTCATTTGTAATATAAATGTGAATCGACAGATCTTCACTGTGTTCGTAGTGATTTGTGTGGTGGCTAGGCTGGTTTAGTTTTGATGCATTCTTACTAGATGAGCACACCTCTGGAACAACTGTTCCAGAGTAAATTTATACATGTAGAAAATAGAGTTTGATTTTTGATGAACCGGTCATTAAAAAAAAAAAGTAAAGCAAACCAATTCATTGATAAGTGTCTGGATTAATATCAACACAGTACTTGGAGAAAAATCACTTCATCATCACTGAGAATTCAAAGACAAAACTGTCCTTCTTCCAAAAAAGCACTTCTATACTTTGTCATATGGGGCTTGGGGCATGGTGAAAAAGATAGGCTGAAGTCCTAGTCTGAATTTAGATTCAAATTTTTCTGAGTTTAGCAATGTTCAGATCCGAAAGTTTTGCTTACCTCACTGCAAATTACTTTGTATTTTTCTTACATATTTTCAGCCAAGCTGAAGCTGAGCACTGGAGGGATTTAATGCAGAGATATCTACCTGATTTAGAAGATGGAACTAAAGCTTGTTTCACTGGGACATCTCCCATTTGTTACAGTTAAAACAGGAATTAATTTCAAGTGAGGTTGGAGGTAACCTTAGAGTCCAGGCCCATGATGATCAGGGTAACATCTGGTGAAACTTGCTTTTAGTTTTCTAGAGATTTGTTACCTTCTATGTGAAATCTTGCCCCTGGAGAGGAACAACCACGGGCACTGGACCAAGTTTCTCAGAGAGGCTGTGGAGTCTCTGTCCTGGGAATACCCTAAACCCAACTGGACACCACCCTGAGCAATCTCTTGTAGTCTGCTACAGAGCAGGGGTGGGGCTGGACTGGGTGCCTGCCAGCCTCAGCCATTCTGTGACATTGCCTTTGCTGAGATATGGTTCTACCCCTCTGTAATTTTGAGGAGTTAGTGGCTCCTACTCTACAGCCAGTGGTATCACATACAAAAGCAGCTGTTTGTGTAGTATATAAATGCAGCATAACCTGTATAAAGGTCACAAAGACATATTCTCTTTTATCTGCTCCTAGACGCTGCAACTGGAGTGAGCAATTCCATAATTCATTTCAATGGGAGTTTTGTTAGCATTAGATGTAGGCTCCAAATGCCTGACCTGCATTTTTATGGGTGATTTGTTAGTGGCAGTGGGTAATCCTGCAAAGAGAAGACGTTCTGATGCTCTGCAGAGTACTAACTTTACCTCATCTCCATTTCTAAGAGAACTTTAGATAGCAGGGTAATTCATGCTTTCAGGATGCTACATTTTGCATCAAACTGTTTACTGTAATGAAACAAGTAATTTATTTTTATCTGAGCTTACATCGTATCTCTCACTTCACTGCTGGTTCTGAACATCAGTAGAAGGTCCTTGAACTGTGCTTCTCCACACTGGTGATGCATCCACAATGGGATCTTCCACAGCCCAGAATAATGGTTCATAAGTGTCACTGGACAAAGTTGTACAACATTTCATTTTTTCTTTTTAATCTTATATGCTGATAAGAAAGGTTTGGAACTTGTTGCTTGGGAAATAAAACTTGCATTTTTATCATGTAAGAATTGAATTCTACATTAACCTTGTCGGTTATTGGCATTAATTGTGTTGATCATGATCTTAAAAAAATGCAAAAACTAATATTCTTACTTATCCATAATATGTGGTTGGCATACAGCAGTTGGCATACAGCAGTTGGCATACACAGGAGTTTCATATCAGGAAGGTATAATGCTAGAGCAGCTGTCCCATGCCCAGGCAGGTCCTTGGCACTGGGGGGGACCTCCTTCACCTGGCTGAGCCCAGGATGTGGGAAACGAGGTGAGGCAACGCATGCAGGGTAATGCTCGTCACCCATGGCTATAACCTAGAACCTTGCACCTTGCTTCTGCTGTGTCCACTGCCCTGCTGTGAGTTGTGCTTTGGGTTTTAAGGCAGTAGAAGGGAAAGAGTTTTAGATTAATCTTGCCTAAATTACATTTGAAGAGTTTTCTTCCTGTGGTCTAGAAAACAGTTCAAAGATTATCCATCTAAACAGATTTTTTTTTCAAATTCTTCTTACTTGCTCTTTTTGTTGAAAGACATCATTTGAGGGGGTTCCTCTTGTATTCTGCTTTGAAAACTTGTGGCAATAAACCAAGATGTTCCCTTCCCTTTGCATACCTACTCTAATATAGAAACTTCAATCACAGGGTGAGATGGCTTCTTGCTAAAACAATTTTCTTCCTTGATCAGTCTTTGAACTTATAGGTCTTTTATTAGATTCCATAAACGTATCTCTTGGGGGTAGTTTCATCAGAATTAGCACGAGATCAAAAATGTCAAAGCATCAAAGCGCCAGTCTGTTCTCCCTCAAGCCAAACACCAACATAATCAGCCCACTGGTATTTTCTCCGTATGTCCCTTAGACTCAAGTTGTGAGGGATTTAACAGGGCTTCCTCAAAAAACGGAAAGCAAATGAATTGAAGGTGAATTCTCCCAAGTGACTGAATAAACCAGCCATGCAGGGACACTATTCAAGGGCTCCACAGACTTGAAGCCATATCACCATTTCACATCTCAGCTTCTCCGTTTACTACTCTTGAGGCTCACGCTTCAAACTGGACTGAGAGAGGCAGGGCTGCTTTTGGCACCATGTAGATTGAGGACTGGATTTCTCCAGTTTACTCGGTATCAGCCGGTCATAACTACAGGACAGAACTTATGGAATGCAGAAGTTTCTCTCCTTTTATGTAAAGAAATTATAAGTGAATGTGAATTATTGAGCAGAAAGCTGATTGGTGAAGGATGGGCTTTGAAAACAGTAGCGATGCTGGTGGACCTGAGAAATGAGTACATTTAGATGTAGCCATCACTGCAGAATCCTATGAACCTGGCTTTACAGTTGCAGTAAGAACAACTAGAACTGGGAAAGCTGAGACGAAAACTACTTGTGAAGGTGTTTCCAGCTTTATCCAGTTCTATTCAGCACACTGGTGGCTTTCCTATCTACCCTATCCAAAAGTTTGAAAGGAACAGCTCTTATTCATAGCCATATGCACTTACAAGCAAAACCGAGCGGAATGTGAGCTATTGATTTTTATTATTAATAGTGCTGTGAAAGGTTCCTGTCAGCCTGAGTTGTTGAAGGGAGCTGTGTGAACACCTGGGGTGTTCTCCCTGGGCTTGCTCACGCACTGCCCCGGTGCTGAGCTGGCAGCAGCTGCCTATCACCACCTCCTCCTTTCACCAGCCTCTACCCAAATCAGGTACCTTGATTCAAGATGGTTTAAACAATTAAAAAAATTAAAAATACCAAACACAACAGGAAACAAAAAAGACAATTGCAAAACCAACAAAGCTGGTAGGTGGAAGAAATGAGTACATGGGCAATTGAATGTGCAGGTATGAGCAAATACCTTGACCTGTGCAAAGCAGCTGACAGCAGACAGGGGAGAGAGCGATTTTGCCAGGAGCACATTTAAATTTGAAAGTGAATGAACGTATCATCATCCTCCATGCACCACAAGGTGCCAGCTACCTACGCGATGAGGATTAAAGAATCTGATTATTACTTCTGCAGCAACAAATTTGTCTAATCACCTCCTTCAGCTGCTTAATGTAACTTCTTAATCTAGTTTAGGTTCTTTCCCTCTTTTGGACATGCTCATCTCTGTGTATGTTTCATACATAACATATGTGTGCATCTGTGTATACAGTAAGAAAAACATGTATTTAGAAGTTGAAACTTACGTTTTCCTGTTCACCCCAGCATGAAAACTCCACAATTCATTCCGCTTGTGCCTCCATACTATGAAGAAGCTTTAATTATGTGAATGTAGGTTTCCCTCCCCCCTTCTTGCCCCATGCTCTGTTTCACTCCATACACAAGTGCCACCAGTATTATTTTAATTCATTTTGATGTGGCTCTACGAGGTCTCAGAGGGGCCTGGATTCAAAGCACTGTTAGTGACCTACGTGAGAAACTTCAGTTGTGAGAACCAGGCATGCTCACAGGCTGACACAGCTGAAGCTTGGGTATCTGATTTCTCTCTAAATTACAATAACGCCACACACATCTGTTCTGTGGTGCCTGTCCCAGTGATTCTTGGCAGTACAGTACCCCAGCCATGAAGGAGACCTGAAAGTTGGGCAGAGTTGTGGTTCTCTTTCTCAGTGTTAGCCTTGGGGAAAAGGAGACAACCAGGAGTCAGAATCTCTGCACTGGCAATATTCAGTGTTTGGGAGTGATTTTCCAAGAATTTTGTCTCACAGATACTTCTCATAGATGCCTCTCTCAACAGGCCTTCTGGGGTGGGCAGTGTTTTTGTAGTGCTGCTGCCTTTTGAGCCATCAACATACCCACACCGCACGCTCCAGATTCCCAAAGTGCTGATTCTCTTTTCCTTATCTTTGCCCCTTGGTGAGATTATCCCCCACCACCCTTCTTCCATTGTACTCAACACAGAATTTTCTTCAAGCCAGGTTTTCCAGGCTGTTCAGAGCTTCACCTTAGCTCCACTTTTTTAGAGTGGATTCTGGTTCACAGCTTATATACATTCAGATAAATGAATGTGATCACTTCCACCTCACCTTAATGATGATTCTGGCTTTGATTTAATCTTTTAATTTCTACGTCAGGATCTTTTTTCATTGTTTTTAGCTTTTTTGTTCTGCATTTCTCAGTGGTGCAGCATTTACTGTACAAGGGAGCAAACACTTTATACATGCACTCAGACCGTGTTTGGGATGCCAGGCCATCAGTACAGTTTTGTATCATAAGACCAGGAAGTATTTTAATGCCTTTTGTTGAGCTATTAATTCCCATTTGATAGCCCCAAAGGTTTATTCCCTGACTCCAGCTGACAGGGATTAGTGGATCCCCACCATTTAACCAAGGTGCTCTGCTACCTGCTGAGTTCCTGGTGTCAAAGGCTCATTAAGGAAGGGCTCTCTTTGCATAGGTGACTTGATAAATAATTAATAAACCTACAAAAAATGTAAAAGCAGAACTAGGGAAGAATCTCTACTCAGGAGGAGTTTTTAGCACCTGTTCTATTATCACCTTAAGCAAATGCATAGATATAATCTGAAGAAAATACAAATAACCACTTGGTCAGAAAACATGTTTAAGTAGTTTATTCCTGTAAATAATACTTGTGACTTAAACATAGAGGTGCTTAAAGTCCCCAGTTGGCATTAGACCAGTATTGTACAAACTGGTTTAAGAGGCAGGAGAGAGATTTCTGGCTGGCCAAAGTATTTATGTTCTTATTTCAAATGAGCTCATTAAAAAATGGGTGCAATAAAGTAAGTGAAAAAAAGGAAAAGAGTGCGTAAAGGTATGGGAGAACATGGTTCCTGAGCCCAGCTACTTGAGTAGCTGTCATTATTAAATGCTTTCAATTTTTAAGAAATGTATAAGAAATAAAATGTCAGTAATCTGTATTTGCCACCCACGTAGGTAAAGTTTTACTTTCAGAGAGTGTGATGGCATAACTTTGGGGTTTAGCATGTGTCAGAGTTGCTAGCTGCTCCTGTAAAGTGAGCGAAATGTGTATAAAACTGAGTAACTCTGTACCCACAGATGAACAGGTTGTGCTTGTTTTGAACTTGTAAAAATGGCAACAGTCAACCAAGTAGGTGATCTATAAAGGGAAAACGCTACCAGGTATATTCTGTTATGTGAAAGCAATTGGACTAGCCAGTGGGAAGAATATAATGCAGCATGACAGGCTTTAATTTACTCCTGCAATGTATCAGGTACCCTCAGCATATCCAGTTCAGAAATGTTGTGGGGCAAGGCTTTTCCCTTTCAGCACCACTTTTCAGCTCAGTACTTCCTTTAACCCTGATATTCTCCTTCACTTCCTCAGTCTAAACATACCCCTAGAGCTCCGCAATTGTAAATTATGCTAACTGTGGCTTTCTGACCAACTTCACCTAAAAGTTTTCATCTGAACACATAGATCTTTCAGAATAAGCTTATTTCAATCCAGATGTAATTGCTTAGTTCTTTAAAACAATTTTGTATGATGGATAATCTTCAAAATAATGTTTGCCACCAAAAAAGGTCAAAATGTACCATTTCTATTAAAAATTGTGGATTCTTAGACATGTTGGTGTGGTATTTTCTAATAAATGGTTAATTGATAATAAAGAATGATTTGTCTGTTTTATTCTGTTTGTAACACTTTTTCTCCTTCACAAGACTTGTTACCCAAAGTTTATGCTGTAGGACCAGTTTTGGCACTACTGAAATGGATGTAAACAGCAGGTACTTCTGTTGAGACTGAGAATTAGAACAATTTTAAGCACTCTTGTTCTGTGTTTAAAGCCCAGCTAACCACCAGAGTTGTTAATAGTTTGTGAAGAGTTTGTTATTTTTGCTTGTGGATCAGATGTACCTGTTCACTTACACTTACAAATAAAACAAAAAGGATTAATTCAAAGTACACAGGGATAGTGTTGCTGAACGTCAAATTGCATGCTCTTACACTAGACTCCAACTGGCTGCTTAGTTGAAATACCATCCTTTTATGTATTTGATTCCACACTGTTTCTTTGGCTGATACAGGATCTTAATCAATACAACTGCTTATGTGACTATTCAGGTCATGGTTTTGTTTTCAAATTTGTAGGATGAAAAATGTAACAATAGGTGACTTTTATAATATCTTTTTTAATGAAAATAGTGTACAGGAGACTGAAACACTGCAAGTGAAGGGTATTAATTGTGCATTAGTTCAGATTTCAATATAGCATAAATTATTGAATACTATTTCTATATTGAATTAGTGAAGCAAACTGCCGTTCTATTTAAATGAATGTTATTGTTTTTCATATAAGACCACTGAACACATTAAGAAGCATGACAGAGGTGTTATGAAGCAGATTGTTCCACTGATTTTGACATATGGAGTTACTGCCAGGGGAGTGTCTTCCTTAGCTCCAATAAAGGCAACAGCCTTCCTAGTTTCAGACCTTCACATTCTGAGTTTTAGTTCACTGGGTTGTCTTAGACTTGGTTGCATTAGTGACCTCCATTGAAGAGGAGGCATTCTTTGTACTCGTTTTCTACTTGTACACTTTGCTTCCATTGAGGAGGGGGCAATGTTAACCTGTTCCTAAGAGCTTCTTTACACTTTGTGAGCTCTAAATCCTTGAAAAACAAAATAAAATGAATTTAAAGAAATTACTGCCAAACATCTCCAATGACCTGGAATTTTATTCCATCCATATACATGCATAGTAACAACATTTGTTGAGAAATTATTTCTATCAGAAGTAGAACATTATCTTTGTGATCACCAGTTGCAGTATTGCTACTCTTATATTTAAATATATCTTATATATGAATTAGATTCATAACTGCAGCATTGAGTTTAGGGTTTTGTTTTAGACTGTGCCTTTCAAAAGATAAAACTGATTGATATGACCTCATCATTTACAATACTGCTTCCAGTAATTTTGTTCATTCTTTATAAAGTATTGCATTTAACAGCAAAGGTTTAAAAATTGAGACAGAGATGCATCAGCAAAAGAAAATACAAGTACTATACAAGAAAAAAATTGCCATCTTCATTTAACGTACGTTTCAGATTAAGAAAGTGGACAGAAACATACTGCTACATACAAATGCAAAGCCTAATGACTAAGGTACTGTATCTGCTAAAATATAAAGTGCAAACTGAGCCCAATTGTTCAAAAAATTGAAATTTAAGGCGAACTTTACAGCATAGTTGAAACTTCTTTGCAAGTTATATTTTAGCATATACATACTTCTGCAACAGCATAGAAGAAAAAAAATCAGGATACACAAGTGCTTTTGAAGCTATTTCTAAAATGCTTTTCTGTATTGTTTGTGACTATTTTCTTTAAAATCTACTATACAGTGCAAACCATATGTGCTACACAATAACTATACAATAACATTACAAATGACTTTAATATAAAGTTTTTAAATAAAAAATAACATAACTACAGCTATGAATACTGCTGGTAAAATAAATTAATATTTTTGAAAATGGCACCAATAATACACTTTACTAATGGACTGTAATGAAATTACACCTTTAAGTCTTCAACTCAGCAATAGTGAAACCTCCTGATTGTCCAGATGTAATTCAAACAGCTTGCTTTAGACTGTATGGAACAATATGCTAAACACAGGTACCAAAGGTGACCGACCGATTGTTTCATTTGACATGTTCTGCTGCATGTGACGAGCAATAAAACTTCTTATGAGTTATAAAGTTTGAAAGATTGTTGAACTGGATGTCACACAGTCGGCAATACTTTCCACTGCTTGGGGCCTGGGTAGAACCATTCACGCCTTTAGCTATACTAGACAACTGTTCCTCTGCTGTAGGAATTGCTGGAGAGACGTTTTCATTTGCAGTTAAGGGATTCTCAGAGATCCAAGAAGGAGACTTGTGCCCTTCCTCATGTGGAGGGTTCTGGGAAATGTTCTCCTGTTGTGGGTTTGCGGCAGGCCTTTCCTCCTGTTTCAGTCCCCCATTAACTATTACCATGCCTCGGTTTTTCGGCAACAGCGGAAGAGACTCTTTCTTCTGCACAGCACATCCATTCGAAGGCACCTGGCCTTTAGGAGATTCACTTTCTATTTGTGTATTTGTGCTTTGATCTAAATCAGTATTATGAATGACGAGAGAACCAGAAATGTAATCGCTTGGCTTTATTCCATAATATGGAGAAAGCTGATCTGCTCCTTTAGCTTTCTTTATTGCTCCAGGGTAAAGGCATTGTGGAAGAAACAAATGTTTGTTTTCTTCTTTTGTAGCAATAAGCTGGGCCGCTTCACTAAAGACTTTTAGTCCTTGAAGTGTTGCTAAGTGTGTGGAAAATAAGTTTCCATTAGGAGAGGACTGTTTTGAGTTTCCATTTTTCTCACATTTGATTATGCTTCTTTCATAACTGACATCTGGGCTGTTTCTTTCACTTTCTGGGTTTTGAAACACCTTACTGTCAAGCTGTCCCAGGTCATTACGCTGATGGGCAGTGACAGGGCAAAAATTTTGCTTGTGAGCTAGGTAGTTCTCTACCTTGTTAAAACTGATCTTGCACACTGTGCACTCATGGTAGTCCAGCAACCTTTTGGGAGAAGTGGATGTCCTCTCTGACGGAGGTAAGCATTTTTTGCTGAGATCTATTGGCACATCCATCTCCAAGCAAGATACGGTGGAGTGGGGAGTATCACACTTTGAAACTGGAACACACTTGTTAATAGACAGTGATGTTTCCAGATGCTTCGAGACTATTCCTGGAAAGATATCACATCGTGGGTGGTAACATTCCCCAAGGCCTTCTGTTGACTCTTGAGTAGATGTACAAGGATTGCCAAGATTGGCCACTTCTAGAAATCGCTGTTGAACAAGTGGTGGCCTTTGCTCTTGCTCTGGTAGGCACATCTCATACATCTTCCTTCGCTTCCGGGTACGCATTGTTCTCTGCATGGCAGGCACTTTGTTGGAAGCGGACCTCTTCAGTGGGGGATCGTGGCGAGTAGCACAGTAATACTGCTTGTGGACCATGTACGTTTCATGTCTGCTGAAAGTAATATTACAAGCTTCACATGTGGTCTTGTTGGGATCACTCTCCCCTTCTACTAAAGGAGCGTTGGGATTCTTCACATCAGGAGGTTTTCCATTTATCTTCTCATCACCGTTGCTTGCAGTTGACAACTTCTTAGATTGTGCTGTAAAGTCTTTTTCATGACTTTTATTGTTTGGCCCAATCAAATCTAAAACATTGGAAGAGTTTATGCACGACGTCTGCAGAAGCTGATTCTCTGGATCTGATGTGTGAGAAGCTGCATTCAGGATGTTTATAGAGCTTTGACCATTACTGGGACTTACAGCTTCTGGCATTTTTTCTGGAACACTGGAAAAATCTGGTGACTTTGCCATCTGCTGCCATCGGCTGCTGCAGTAATGCTTTTTGTGTACCAAGTAGTTGTCCAAATTATTGAATGTTATGTTACACTCAAAACATGTAGCCCCTTTGGGCATCAAAGGACTGTAAATTACAGGAGGATAATTGCTACTTCCATGCCTCAGTCTTCGATGGACCAGTTCAGACATTTTGGCTAGTATCTCTGAAGCCTGAGGAACCACAGTGATGTCTTGGGGAAAAGCAAACTGGGAAAGAAAAGGTCCCATTGGGAAAGAAGGACCAATATTAGGCTGAACTGGCGATGAAGCAAGTCTTGGACTGGATGGTTCAGATTTTATTTTAGTGTACGAAAAACTCTGCTTATTTGTGGCAGGCTGGGTTTCTGGTCTCTGGTTTGGAAGGAAAAGTGGAGCCTTTTTTTCACATTTATCAAGCTCTGTATCAGAACTTGCATCTTTAGTCTGCATGGTCTTTTGGCTCTGGGGAACATCATTTCTGCTCAATAGGTCTGACGCTGGCTGTAAACCTTCTTCATTTCCACTTGGAGAGTGTTCAATGTCACTTTCTCTCTGAATTTTGTTGCCAGAAACATGTAACTCTTGGTGCTGCAGTAGCTCCCTCTGAGTTTGGAAGCCAAAATGGCAGTGATTGCATCTAAAGGCAGCTTGAGTAAGATGCGAGAACAGGTGCTGATGAAAGTTAATCACTGAGTCTGCAGTGTAAGTACAAACTGTGCATTTCAGACTAGCACCGGGCGGGAGAAATTCTTCCATTTTCACTCCTATAGAAAAGACAAATAAAATACAAAATAAAGTGACTGTTTTGCCCTTCATGAAGTATACTGGAAATCAGTTGCACAGAAGGCACAAACACAGTGAGAACAACTAATTTTCTTCTGATGGGATGGTATTAGTCACCCTGAAAATACTTGAATTGATTCAGAACTTCTTTCCTCGAAGTGCTAGAGGATATTCCCAGACTTCTGCTCTGCTTTGGAGAGCCTTAGTATCTGCATGCATTCAGCAGAGATGAAGGGAAAGAAAGAACAAGGGAAAGGATAAAAATAGACTGGAATTATTCTAAATGAAAAGGTCTTGGAAATTACCATTTTAATTAAAGGGGACATAATGTTCCCCATACACAATCACTTGAAATTTTGAATGCACAGAAAGCACATGAAGGTCAAGAGGCTCAAGGTTATGATGTGCATTGAGGTACAGCCCTCAAACTCAGAGTGTCTGAAAGCCACAGACACAGCAGAAGTAGCATTTTGAGCACTACTGATGCTCAGGTCTTCGCCTGCATGACTTGACTGCAGTGTGGGAACAGGATATAGATCTATCCTGGTCAGAAAGGACGGATGAGTTGCATTCATTGTGAAGGGAGGAGGAGGAAGAGGAGTAAGACACTCCTTCAGCAACATTTTATCTTCCACATATAATGGCCATAGGCAACTACTGCTGCAATGCAACACCTTTTCCTCATTAAATCACTACAGCTTTCCCTATCAAGAAAAGCACATTCAAAACCATCTTAAAATCACTGCTGAAGCAAAAAGCCCCCATGTTTCACCGTATTTTGAAACTGAAAATGCTTTAAAAAGAGGTAAGATCAATTTTCTCTACTGCAACAACATAGATTTTGATTACGTTTTAGACAATAAAAACTGACAAAATATTGGTAGGGATGACATTTGGAATCTAAAAATTGTTATTTGCTCTGTCTACACAGGCACATAGATATACCCTGCCTTGGTCAGGTAAACTAGGTTTGTGGTAGCTGGACAACATAAAGCTGTAAGAATATTGTGTCTCAAAATGTGGGAAGTCATTCTGTTGTACCTGAAGGTCCTCACTTCTCCCCTACCATCAGTGACTTCCATAGGTGTAAATAACATTTTAATTTGAACTACTCTCGGTCTGAGAGACCAGAAGGGAGCAAGGAGATACACAGCACTTCAATCAGTGCTTGTTCCCCATCAGGCACTTTTTCCCAAGGAGGCCTTATGAAGCTTTAGTTCCTCCACTGCCATCAGATGGTGTTTCATATGCTTCCACCTCATATGGTACTCATGGTGGAGTGTCTCTATAGACTTTGCACTTCAGTCAGGGCTCCATGCTTCAGTGGTGTGGTTTTGCTACATCACCCAGCGGGAATGGTAACAGAAGATGAAGCAGACACAGCATCAGCTTACAGTATTTGGAAGAGGAATGCTTCATTCCTACTGCAGAAGCTGTTATAGCTTGTGATAATCTGTATAGAAAAATAAAGATTGACAAGATCTGAAAGAAAGCAAGAATGACTGAACTGACTAGTTTATGACTAAAAAGGACTAAAAGCCTCTCATCTAAGAAATACCTAAAGATTCTTACTGGAAATTCAGCA
>NW_010183526.1:58181-64152 GCF_000695765.1 Mesitornis unicolor
ACGTGTCTTTCAAGGAACACAGATGCTTATCTCTAGATTACAAGAAGACACGGTCACTCAGCTCACAGCTGAAAACTCTCTTGACACCTAAACCAATCGTATGTCACTAAATGCAAAGAGCCAAAGCAACTCTTTTACACAATGGCTAAGATTTCAGAATTCTCCTCTGCTTGGGGAGAAATTAATTTGTTATCTTCCAAGAGTATCTGGTTTTAATTACTAGGCTGTAAGAGATGCTGGGCTGCATTCACCTGCTCTTCTTGAAGCTGTTTCTACTGTTCCACTGGTTCACTGAACAGTGAAATATTTGCTAGGCAAGAGACAGAGAATTACAATAGCCTGATATTCAAAGTTAAGATCTGGAAGCACAAAGAGATCTGACCTCTAAATGAATGGTTAAGTGTTGTCTGTGTCATCTATGTAAGGAAGTTTCTCACTCAGCACTCTTCCAGTCCTGCTTTGGGAGGTACCAAACTCCTTCAATGCAACATGAGACCTTCTAGATTTGTAATGGCTGCCCAGAGGAACATTTTTTACTTCACTATGTCCACAGAGTAACCTCCTATTCCCCCAGGAGTTTTTACACCGCAGCTGAATAAGGCTTTCTTCTGTGAATAGTGTCCTTTAGACTCTGTCAATTTACCAGGAGGATCAAGAACTCCTGTAGGGCTCTTGCCTTTTTCCAGACACAGCTCTATGCTCCAGCCAGCCAACACACCTGACACTGCAGTCTTTCTTGTTTGTACGTTTTCTCTGCTACTGAAAACCTCAATGAAGAATGTTCTGCAAACCTGTAACTTATGTTTCCAGCCCTAATTCAAAACGAATTCAAACAGCACTCTCAAAGGATCTTCAGGGAGGGAGATAAGGTTCCTGCCTAGAATGTGGAATTACAAAATTCCTGAGATTTTTAATCTCAGGAATTTTGTAATTCCACATTCTAGTGGGGACTAGTAGTATAATTTTAACAACATGGAGAAAGAAAATACTATTCCCATTTTATATTTATAAGGAGGGAAAACAATATTGTTTTGAAACAAGAAGTTTTTATGAAACAAGAGTCCTGGGAAAAGTACACAGATTTCTGGACTCTGGTCCCCAAAGCCTCCTGCCTAAAAGGCCTACTTTAGGACACCAAGATCTTATTTCAGAAGCACCTGCTCTCTTGATGGAATCCTGAAGTAATTGATTGAATCTCTCAGAGACCAAGCAGCAGCAATCTAACTGCGGCTGGATTCCTGAGCATACCTTCATCAGTAAAAAAATGCTGCCTGTATGCATGTATACATACATTAAGAGAGAGACAGCATTCAAATGAGGATTAGTGGGTAAGTGAAATGACACTGGTTATCTGAGAGAGGTGCTGGGTGTAGAATACAGGTCAGAAACTGTTGACATTTTGGTAATATCTACACCCAATGCTTGCATATATTTGGAGAGACACTGATCCACCAAATGTCTATAGTGAATAATTCCTCAAACAGCTAAATCTAGGAGATGAAACAGGAAAACACACAGTACTTACCACTGTGAGAATTTAGGTGCATTTCCAGAGCTCTTGCATTAGAAAAACTTTTGGTGCACTGCGGAAAGGGGCAGATGCTGGATATCTGCTGAGCACTATCTTCATTCTCCTCCGACAGCTGAGGCCCCTCTCTTTGCCTCCCACTGCAGTAATACATGAGGTGGGCCTGCAGATTCCGCTCGCTTCGATACCAAATGCCACAGGATTTGCAAGGGAATATGTCCTCTGCAAGCAAAAATAACCAGGTGCAGGTTAGCCACAGTGCTCTCGGTGCCAATCAATAAACAGAGCTGGATTATTTCCCCTCACTTCCCCATTAAACGCATGCTTATTTAATAAAATATTGAAAACAGAGCCAGGGGTTTATTAAAATGCCACTTCAGGTGAGAGACTGAATGTGAGACAGTTGTTTCTTTTAAAAGGTGATTTTTAAAATAGCTACTAAAAATACCAGCTAGAAGTTTTTGGCATGTAATTATTTAAAAATAAAATTAAATTAATCATTTGTTGTGAATATGCAGTACTAATTCAAGAACTAAACTACCTTTCACATCACTTAATAGGTGACATCTTTCAATTGTCCTTTTTGTGTGCGTGTGCACAAGTCTTTCCAGTATTTTCCTTGGAATTTTTGAGTGCTAATTGCAGATCATTATGAAGACATATATTTTCAGAATGCTTATGCAGTTATTACTGTAAAATCCTTTTGCTCTGATATTCAGGAGGCCAGACTAGATTTCCTTAAGATCCTTCAGTGTTGAATGTAATATTATACTAAGCAGCATGTTTATTTCCTGGGTTCCTGTTATTAATACTGGAAGTTAAAATTTCTAATGTATTTTGTCCTCTTCGTTTTGGTAAATTTTTACTGTTCCACTTTTCACTATGTGAAAGAGATATATGCTAAGAGTAATGCAAGCTTTCATTGTCTTCTGTCCCGAACTCGCAGCACAGATCTCTGAAGGGAAGACAAGGCAGAGGTTGCACAGAGTGCTTCCCAGCAGCAGCAGGAGTAGGTATTTTGATCAGGTACTGAAGGCTACATACTTTACTCGCGTGAAGAGTAATAATGAATACTGTGTATTTAAAAAAAGCAGATAGATGTTTGGTTGTTAATACCCTGTGAGAAGGATACCTGAACAGTACACCTTGTGTATCTGACTCAGAAGGACAAAAGTCCTGCTTGATCTTTCTGAAAGGTGAACTTGCCATCCTATCAGTAAGAACAAGGAAGAAATCCCAGCCCTTTAAGGTATATCTACACTAGTAAATTAAACTGTGGCAGAGTCCAGACTAGAGGACTGGAGCTTCTTGTTTATATTGTTAAATCACAAGAAGGGTCCCTTTCACCCTTCTGGCTTAAGTCAGTTAATACCTTCCCTATTCCTATGTACAGTTCAGGAGTTACCACAGTCCTAGGATCATTTCCTGCAACTGGTTTGGACACTTCTTGTCTGTTTTTGAGACTAAGAGAGGATAAAATTAGGAGTGCAGCCAGACTGTGTCATCTGAACTCAGGATCAGAGAACGGGCAATTGCAGATAGCATCAAAACACATCTTGGTCAACATCAAAACTGGAATTGACTTCAGAATGCAAATAGCTGCTGATGATTGTAACTGACTTAGTCTTGAAGAACAGTCGGCATGTGCATGCTGATGATTTATGTCATTATCATTCATGATGTAATTCATTGTGTCATGATGTAATTCTTTATCATTCATGACAAATTATGTTGAATTTCAAATATTGATGTGTATAGGATAACTGCTCTGTTCCAATTCTTTTGGGTGGACAAAGTTGAAGACTCCAATCCATTGAAACGGATGAGTCTTTTATTTGTTAAATATCCACAAATGCAGCCAAAATTTACATTGCTTAGTTTGCTTCTCTGACTGCATTGCTAATGATTGTCTAGTTTTCTGCTCATGAATTTGCATAAAATATTTTCACCACTACCAGTTTCTATTTTTCCCCTTGCCACTGAATAATTGTGCATAAATTTAAGATACAAACATTTAATGGAGCAGTTAGTATTCCAGTATATACCACTAATAAAACATTACTGATACAGCTTGCATCATTTGAAATGCCTATCTAATGTGAAAGCTGACATTTCAGCATTTGTTTTTTTGCTTCAAATAGTTTAAAAAATCTGAACTATTGAGGTTTCCACAGAACAGAAAGTCTGAAAGTACTAATAGGAAATTCAGACATGGGCAACATTTCCTATTTGAATTAATTTGACTGCACTCCATCACAGAATTGAAATTTCTGATTATCTTAATGAATTTGACTTCCAGCCATCTTTATTTCTTATGGGCCACATGGCCTGGACAGTCTGTAGCTCCAGTTATGCATGGTGAATATGTGACTCCCATTACATGCCATGCAGAGGAAATGCATTTGAGGAGTTTTTCACGGTGAGAGGATGGAATTCCAGAGAGAACAATGTATAGGGATGGGATCTGAAACTATTACTTCCCTAAAGTGATGCAAAATAGATAAATGTAACTTGAAGTTAATGTTTTAATTCTTTAAAAACAAAGTATTTCAATTTGTTTCAATGGTTAGTTTCCAAATATCTAAATGGATCAATTCAGGAATTTAAAGATTCAAGTGCAAGCCGAATGAGCCAAAGGTGATATTCTAATTTTGATTTTCAAATATAAAATATTAGGAAAAATTATATTAAAAATATCTAGAACACTTGATTTTTCTAGAAACTGGATTGTTGTTTTCTTTCAGAGAGACAGCAAAAGAATGATTAAGAGATGTCTCACTACAAATCTAGAGATGCATTCAGCATACTACTGGACTCGCATCTGGCTCAAGGCTTTACTGAAGGAACTGAATCTCACCAACGCAACATGTGGAAATGTGGAAACAGCCCCATCTGGTCAGGGGCAGAGTCAGAACCAGGGTGGGAAGTTCTGGACAGTGAGATTGCTACTTTAGCAGCCTCCTGGATTAAGGAATACAGAGGTTACTCTGAGCTGCTGCTAAGCCTTTATAGCAAGTAAAACTTGGACTCCTCTTAGCAGCAGAAGTAGCAGTGATCAGTGCAGCTTTTCAGGGCTCTGCAAAAGGCAGTGCTGGCAGCAAAGACGTTTCCAGAAATTTGATGCTGTCTACTTTGCCAAAGCCCAGCGCTGGTCTTGTGTAGATTTGTACAAAAAAACATCCTCAGCTGAAACAAGCTGTGAAGGAGTCTTTGCCCATTAGGCCAGGTAAATCCCTCCCTGGTGGCTCCCTTGCAGCTGTTGGCTATGAACACTGGCATGTCCTAACTGTGGTAACCTAATGGTGGTCCATTCTAGGGGCTTCAGACACCTTCTTTTGGAAAGGTTCTCTACAGTGCTAATTGCTGATTCTGTGAACAGGTATGTCAGCTCACAGCAGCCCCACTGCTGGGGTTAAAAAAAAATGCACTTAGCTAAAGGGCTTGAGGTTGCTGCCAGCTCATTCTCTGGAAGGGAGGACTTGGATGACTTTGACATTTTAACATTTATCTTTTAAAACAGACTAACAATAAATGTGTAGGTATCAAGATTGTTTACCCAGAAAATAAGCAAGTATATAAAAAAAAAAGAAAATCATGGAATGAAATGTGTTACCACAGATATTTTAACTATTCCTGTCTGAAAAGCTTGAAGATGGTATGACTGTGCAAGACACAGTGTTATCTGGTGTGAGCATGAGCAGCAGATCATATGCTTGCATGTGCATTCACACCTGAAATACTGTGTTCTGTAGTTCACTGTATCTAATGCTTACAAACCACAGAAAGCATGAGGAAGTGCTCCAGCATGGGTTCTCAATAGACAAGCTTACAAAGTGCTAAGGATGTGCAACAGGTCTTAGCAATGACTGGTGAGGATGACATTTGAAAAATACTTGGAGAGAAGGATGAGGAACTAGGACTGTATAAATGTAAAAATCAGTAATAAGGAAAAGTTAAAGAAATTAAATTTAATTCAAGCTGAATTGTTCCAGTTCAGGAACTGACTTAACATGTATTCATGTCCCTTCTCTCTAAGGGCAACACTTAATTACATCCTGTATTTTGTACTAGATAGGGTCTAACGATGTCCAGAGGAGATAAAACCACTCTTGGGTAGCCACACTGAGTGGAGATACTACAGTAAATCAGGGCTGCTATAAGGCATGATCTCTGCTGCATTTTGAAACAGCCGCTGAAGAGATGTGTTCTTTCTTTCCACTGAGTATCATGAATTACTACCAGAAGCTGCAGCTGTAAGCAACAGGCTTCCTTGAGCAGCAAAGGCTGGACTTTGTGAGCTAAAACAGGCCTAGCTTATTTACTTTTTAACCAGTGTCTGATCCTGCTGCCTCCAGGAGCAGATCACAGAACCTCCACACGAGGGCAGGTCAGATACTCAGGGTGAGGCTCTTGCAGAGCCCAGCCGCCAAAACGCGCTTTCTC
>NW_010183526.1:64183-76997 GCF_000695765.1 Mesitornis unicolor
TCATCTGAGATGACAGGGAACAAAAGCAGGCTTTGAGCTGTGGGTTTAAAGTCGTGTAGTTTCTGTGGTCTTGAACTCACTATTGCTGTATTAGCTCTTCATGTGTGCCTTAAAGTACTGCTGTTTGAAAAAAAACTACCAGAGAACAGCATTCATCACTTACTGTTCACAATAGCCGTAGGCAAAATAGATGCCATTGCGGCTTGTTGAGGGAGCAACTGTATGGAGTCCAGCAGGCGTGCAGGATACATCCCTTCTGTGAGAGTCATCTGACTAGCAGCTTGCAGCCTCGAGTCAAAATCTACAACAAAGGCAATCAGCTCTTCGCCCTCAGAGATGGCCTTGGTCGTAGTACACCAAAGCTGCCCTCCTACGGGAAACATAAAAGTAGAAAGATTTAATTGACGATATCAGATTCCAGAACTTAAAACATCAGTGCTGTATCTTCACACTCTTTTATAGATTTCAATAGCTTGTTCAAGGTACAGAGGCAAATAATTTTTACTTTTACTGCCTTCCTTCTGTCAACATAGGAATCTTCAGTGTAGAAGTACAATAATTTGTGAATACTTTTCCTAAAACTTTTACTGTTTGCAGTATGAATATTCATTTTAATTTTTCATTTTGTCTTCTAAAAGGCCAGCATTATGAAAATCAAGATATAGATGAAAATATTTTAAATGGCACTTTTCCCATCATTAGTTTTCACAAAACTTCCTGTATATTTTTTCATTACTCCAAGTTTGTTTTATTTTGAATACCAAATCACAGCACAATAAAATCAAACAGCTGCGAGAAAGAAATCAGATTTCCTCTTCAGGGTGTTCTTCCCCTCCCTTATGTTTGCCAACCTCTTTCTCTAAAAAATCTTCCCTTATGTAATATTCTTCATAACATGACTGCTTTATCTCTGCTTACACTGACTGAACTTCCTGAAAAGAAGATATGCCAAAGATCTGTTTCATAAAGGCTTATTCAAATAAAGGTTTGTTTAAAAGGAGGGGGAGGTGGAAGAACTTTCATCAAACAGTAAGATACACTATAGCTCTGTGCTGCAAATGTCACGTGTAGTGCATTAAAAAGAAAATTAACTATGCGAGTACATCTACTAATGTATTTGAATGCGATAGTGAATGCTCATTTATTTAACATGTTTAGACAGGCAAAGCACTTATATTGTGTTATCTACACTCTCAGGCCTAGATACATATCCAATACAGTTATGCCTGAAATAATGTTGCATACTTTATATGTTATAAAGCTTTTTTTCCTCAGGTTTTGTATATATAGAAAAAGCTATATGTTGTATTCATTAGGCAAGCAAAAACTGTACTCATTTTGATAAGTAATATTGCTGTGTTTATCTTTCGGCATAACTGCCTTTTCAACTGCACTTCATTTTTTTTCCCCTCAAAGAGATTATAGTTTTAAAACAACTTGTTGCAAAAATCTGGTAGAGGAGATAACAACAGTGTATGATATGCCACAGCTAAATGGAAGAATTAGGGCATTGTTTTAGAGAAATCTTGGACAATTAATTAAACCAGTCTATTAGCTTTCAAAGATGAGCAAACAAAACAGCATCAGTGACAATGTGTTTCAGTGGAAAAATAAAGCTAAGCTTCCAGACCTTAAGGTGGTGTAAAAGTTTCAAAGCGGAAAAGTGCCTTTGTATTCACCCTTCAGTAATACAGCAGCCGAAGGTGGCTCCAAAGTTTACAAACAATTTACTGTTATGGGACCAAAGCATATGAAGGTTTACTACTCTCCAAAATTACAGCGTTAAGTGGTGCAAATCTGAATAATTTCCTCCAGAGAATAAGAAGATGAAATGTGAAGATAGTGCTATAAATGTCTACAAATGTAGAATCCTAATGCCCAAGCAGAAATTCAAACACTTGAGAAGCTCGGTCTGACTTACTGCGTGATATAAGTCAGGAGTAAATATACAGAAGCCTTCAGAGTTAAACTGGTATAAGACCTGTTCAAGAGAGAACCAGGCTAAATTCCTGAAGTGTACTTAATTGGCCTCCTAGATAAAAAAAGGTGATGCACTTGCTGCAAATTGAGAACCTGAAACTGGGTACTCTCCCTGCAAACACCACGCAGGTCATTTTCTGGGAGGAACAGGGCTTCCATTATTAACATGCACTTCTAATTTAGTTATACACAGAAAGTGTAATAATCAAACAACATGTTTCAGTATATTTTAATACAGAGTAAGAGCTCTTCCTAGGCTGTATTATTCTCTGGATTTCTTAATAAAACAAAAATGAGTCAGTGCAGAAGAACCACCTGAGACTTTCTCTATCCCAGCAAACATCTTGACATGCTGTATCCTTGAGGGGGGAAAAGAGAAAGCGTAGTTGATTACTGGGTCTCCAGCTGCAATCAGTCTGGATCAGCTAAAAGGCTGACTCAGTCTCCTGGCGTTGGAGCTCCTCAGGGTGTTGACTCATGTCCAGCAGCAGATTAAACTTGGACAGCTGAAGCCAGCGATGACCTCGGCTGCCTGCTCCACCCAGTTCCTGGAGGCTGTCACACCTATGGCAGGCACAACCAAGTGGGATGCGTGACAGCTCTGGAAGCACGACAATCTCTAGCTTGGCTTATTAAAGGAAATCAGAACTACAGCAGCTTAATCCACTCCTGCATTTGAATACAAACCTTCAGCCCAGCAGGATTCAGATCCAAGAATTACACTGTTATTTTTTCTTTCACACCAGTCTATAGAAAATAAGGCACTTAAGTGATCATGACATATATGTCCATGTTTTCATCAGTACATGATACCGCGTTAAGTTAAATACCCAGAGGATGTCCCAAATGATGCATCCTCCCAGCTACTGGAAATGCAGCAACCGTCACCCACTGGGACAGGACACAGCACAGTGGCCCCCATCCCCTTCTCTGCACGCTTGCACAGCATGAGGTAATAGGTGCTGTTTTTGAAAGATGCAAACGACTTCCCTTAATGCAGTGAATATGAACATGCTGGCCTTCATGCACAGAGAAATGTAAAGGCCTGTTACTTTTATGAGATGAAGTTCTGAATAAGACGGCTAGAAATATTTTAACCAATTGTTCCTTTTGTCAGAAAAAGCTCAAAGAGCTGAAATTATTCTAACAAAGCTTTTACCAGGCTAACTTTCTCTAATCCTAAACCAGACGCTGTCATCAGAACAAGAGAAAGGAAGGACATCCAGATAAGCTCTAATAGGGACGAGTGACTGACAGTGCCTCAGAAATGAAGTCCTGGTTATATTATTTGGTTAGAAAGCTAGTGATTTTGGTTATACTGGTGATTTTGGCCCTCTTCTCACCCATAATGAGTACACTGGTCATCTGTTTATACTGAAAAGGGTCTTACTGGTTTTACATGGTGGGATAAGAAAAGTCTTACTCTTGTTCCCAGCAGAACTGAAGTTTCTGAAATACCAGAAGGCTCTGTGACCTTGGCAGGCTGTTTTCTCTACAAGTCTAGATTTGACTCTGTGAAATTGAAAATAAGCTTCTTGAGCCTTCAATGTATTTTTTTATATCTATGTTTAAACCAAAGAAATTTACATGATTTCTAAAACGCTCATGTCAAGCAGAAGAAGAGAATAAAAAATGTCTGTAAGCACTACCTATTTATTTGAGCTCTTTTTCTAGTTCTCATTTTAAGGAATTAGAAATGTTTATTTAATCATTGAAAGTTGGGAGAGTTAAAGAATATAACGTTGTGCAAACTAGAGCGAAAAATAACATTCTAATTGCCTTGGCATGAGTTCTTTATCAAATGACATCAGGCACTGAAGCAGCTATCTGATACCTTCTGAGTTTCCACCAAATGGAAAGGTTAATTCAGGATTCCCTTCTTTGTCTGCATCTTTCACTGCAAATATTTCTGCTGCTTAAAAAAAACCACAACCCAACACCCTTGAATAAAAAATAAACAACCAAAAAAAGCCCCCCAAAACCAAACCAGCTTTCTAAGCAGAGGAAAAAGTAAGGTCCTGATGTGCCTGAAAAACTGTGGACTTACTGTTCTTTGTAATGTTTATGATCAAGATTCTTGTGCAAACAGATCTGGTTCCTAACAGGAAGCTTATAAATCATACTCATAATTGCTGTCAAAACTGCAGTGGAGTGTACTGCAAGTTTTGATAATAAAGAATAGAGTCACAGTTCAAACTTGATTACATTTTGGAAATTCATGCTGCTCTTACAAGAATCAGTGGTCTTAAATATCTTCTTCTTCTGCCAAATTTTTCACTTGCACTTTTTATTATTTATGAAATCAATGTCTGCACAATGTCATGCAGACCTCTGCTGATAAACTCTAATTAAGATTAAGACAAACCTTTTGGAAAGGATCCCATCATTAGCAAACATGATAAACACAAAAATACTCCCTACTTGTCAACCAGGAGCAATTCAGTAACCTAACAGTATTATCTGTTGCTAGGCTACAGAGCTGACAAAGCTTCAATTATATTGTATGGCCATACCTATAGAATACTGTATAAGCAAAATGTATCTAATATAAAAGCATTTAACTTCATCCATGCTATCTGTAATTCATGACTCCCTTCAATGGCAAAAATCAGGTTAATAATTACATAGCATGGTGGAAAAATCTTAGCGAGGTGTCACGTTTGCACAATTTTTTCTAATTTATCTCTATGATTGATAGACATTTGCTTTGTAAAAATAATAAAATGCAAGCAATGGGATGCTGTAAATCACAAGCGCAACTACATCTGGGCTCATCAAGATATGGAACCTCACTTAGTATAAAAAATATAGAGTAAATTGAACCAATTAAATCATATTTAGATGCAGTAATACTCTATCTTCTGTATTCAGAATAAGGAGTACTGTGGTGATAGATAGGCATGCTAATACAAAACTTTATTTTATGTAGGGCAGACATCTAAAATACAAGAGAAACTTGCTACTTTTTTTAACAGCCCTTCATTTTTTCCTTCTACATTTGGATCTTTTTTTTTAAACAAAGCAACCTGTATTATCCTATTTGGTATCAGCAATGTGCTCTGAAGATTTAACTAAAGTGATGGCCCTTGACCTGTTTTGATTCTCAGAACCTTAAGACAGTGCCAGGGAGGATGCAGACCCCAGCACAGTCAGCCTTCTCATCATGGGCTTCTTTTTTAACACTTATTTTTGCAGACCATAAGGACTGATCATTTGGGCTCTGTGCGTCACAGTCTGAAGAAAAATATATTTAAGGACTGACTCCCCCATTAACTCCACTGGGAGAAATGAGATTCAAAATGGATGGAACCACAAAGCCTCTTGGTTCATACTGTTGCTTTTAGGAAAGTGACTTAGGAAAGCAAATAGCTTAAAGCAACATCTCCATTGAGCGCAGCTGTTTCATGGAAGGAAGTGCAGCTATTTTTTCACAGATGAATAAGTGTAACGACAATAAAAACATATATTCAAAGGCAATCCCAGTTTTCTTGCCCTTAGTATTAGGCAGTTTTCCTTGCTGCACCATCTCACTCCAGTTTTTTGACCCATAAATGGCATACACCTTTCATAGAAGTTTAGGAAATCTAAAGCAATTTCTATTAAAACCAATTTTCAGTGCCAGTTAATTGGGAAGTACTACTTTTATGCAGTAAAATTTGTGCTTACTGGATTTGATTGTGTTGCTGCAACAACATAATAGCCCATTTCCTGTACACACATCTTTTGGCAAGAAGGGTCAAAAGACTATCAGAATTTATTTAAACAACAGTCTGTTACTCTTAGCAACTTCCAGGCACCGTCAACGGAATTAAACGTTCCTCTCCCAATGAAATATTCCGATTTGTAAAAAAATGATGCTTTTTCGTAATGGCAATGGGGGTTGGAATAAATTTATTATCTTCCCTCCTTTGTTGCACAGGTTAAGCATTTAAGGAGAATTTGCACATCACAATAGCACGGGATCTGCGTATTTGGGTTCCTCCTGCTTCTCACCCATGAGGTTGTGACGACTCAGCATAATGAAAGCCATTCCAGTGGTGCACAAATTACTGGGCAGATCTCTAATTTTTGACATGAAAAAAGTACATATATCTATATGTAGACACATTGTTTAATAAAAAATTATAATTAATTCAAATCCAATACTGTTGAAATTTTTGACAGTAGAGTGGTACGAGGAACAGAACTTATAAATTATGTGTGCCCCTTCTTTGAAAAATGCTTTGGAGGTTTCTTTGTGCATTGGCAAATACTGTAGGAATATGAGGTATTGTGTGGATCCTCCTGCACAGCACCTGATAAAAGAATAAAGAGCTGTGACATATTCTTAAAACAATAGAGGAATTAAAGAGAAACAATGGGCCAGCTGCTTCATTAATACAATCAAAAGAGAGCCCAGCACAGAGGAGTCCAGATAATTAAGCACTACTCTTTTAGACCTTTTTTCTATAATAAAATTGCTAAAAATGTATTAACTACTTCATAGTTGTTAGATAGACCTATGTACTTGTTTATTTAGGTTGATTAATGCCTTTTCAGTATTCTACAACATGCCAACTCATGGTTCATACAAGTTTTTGAATAAAATAATGTAAGAATAAGTGATATGGATCGGTGGTATATACAGCAATAAATCAAAAGCATTTTGTGAACAGTCTTTCTAGTTGCTAAATAATTCTTTGCATTTTTCACATGCGTACACAAAATATGTACTTTGCACAGCATTTTTGCTAGTCATGTATTTTAATGCTAAGGTTCCAACCATCTGTCCGTGAAGTGTCTCAAAAATCATCCCTGCAAATTCAGACTTCTTAAACTCTTATGAAAAATAGTTTTAGTGCTACATTAGGACTAATGAGATGATTTCCTAGTGTCTTCTATCATTTTTCCTTGCTTACTGATCAAAGGAGGTTGCCAAAATATATTTGACCTTTAATTTTAAGTAAACATATTATCAGTCCACAGTGTTGTGACTGCAGAAAAAAAAAGTAAAATATATTATAGTCTACAGAATTAGACCAAGACAGTGGACAAGCCAGTTCTATTGCCACTTTTACTATTACCTTTATGCTCAGCACAAAATATGGAGCCTGCTTGATTTTTAACTCACTGAACAAACTGCAAAATAAAGAAATTGCAGCAACGATATTTTTCAGAACAAAACAACAGAACACTCAGCTTAAAGGCATGAGCCAAACTGTAGAAGGTGGCTTTAAAATCCCTGCATTTTGAGATATAAAATGTCTGACTAGAAACAGGGAGAAAAATGCTCCTTCAGAATATAGCTCTTACTTCTAGCGCCTGAGTCAGTCTAAGCTTTGGACCTGACTTCAGCTTAGTCATTTGCTGACAGTCAACAGGGTTTTTATCTGAAAAGATGATTTTATAGTTAAATCTGTCAGGCATTATATAGCGGATGAAGAGAAAAAGAAAAATATTAAAGGATCTTGTCAGTCCTAGAGGAGTGAACTCCCAAACCTGGCATCTGTGTCAGTGTAAGGGGCAGCTCTTTCCCTTGCTGCAGCACGACTATTGCCAGCATCGTGACCCGTATTGCAGCAGCTCTCGAATTAAGAGATCAGCTGAACCACAAATGAAACACAGTTTCTGAAGAGGAAGGAGTATAACAAACACTTAAGTTTCACCTCTTATTTTTCCACTGTTGTCTGCCTGCTTTTTGTTAGTTTGAGGATTTCTATTTGTTTCCTCCAATTAAATGTCCGGGTGTAACACTCAACAGAGCTCTATTAGGTAAAGAGGCAAAATAGATTAGTGCTCAGAAAATATTCACAGGAAAATAATGTGGTAATTTTATTTGCCATTTTCCCCCCGATAGAGCTGTCACAGCTTATTTACCACAGGGGGAGACAGTTAAACCCATATCCTTAGAAGTTCTATGCATTTAAGAGGCTTATATATCTCTTCTGGGACCCTCGTTCAAATCCTGGGCTAATCAGAGTGAATACATATCTTTCTATTAGATGGCTCTAAAAAGTCTTAGGTGATATCAGTTCCTGGTGGACGACAGTCCACAGCGTAAAACTATTAAATGTTTGGCACAAATGGCAATACTTACGGAGTGAAGCTGAAAACTGTAATATCCTCCCACATCACAAGAAGTTAAGTCTGCTGCTCAGAGGTTGAAATTAAAGCCTGGCACAAATGCTAAACCTGTTATATTTCCCTAATTCAGCATAAACTCAAACAAGGAAGTCGAAGGAGTTCTTTCACAAGTTTAGCAATTTCTTCCCCTTTTTGGGGGTTTTTCTTTTCAAATTCCTCTGTTTTGAATCGAGTACCACACCTTTGTTACATGTGAATTGTTATTTCAGAATTTACTAGTCCTTCAGAAAGGAAATGATAAACAGCTTGAAAAAAAACCCAGTAAACTCTTGCTGACATTGCCCGCGTTGCACTCCCATCACCACTGCAAAGGAGCCAGCACTCACTGTCACAGCAAATGCATCTCCCCTTTTACTTTTCACAGGATCAGTGAATGGGCACTCTCCAAAAGCTCCCCAGGAGACATTCCCAGGTGACTCTCACTGCTTCCCTCAGCTTTTGTGGATGTACCAGGTTTCAGAGAGAGAGAAAATGGACCACTGAAACCAACTACTCTGCAGCAGGGCTCTGGATACACACATTCCCACAATCCCCGCTTCCCTAACAGCACAGCTGTAAAATGACCTTTTTGTAGCCCTACAAACACAATCATGCCTGCGGATTGTCTTTTCAGAGTTATTTTGTGAGACTGGAGTGTATGAAAAAAGGTGGTGATTAAATGAGACAATAGATATGCTTTAATGGCACCTCTTTCTTACAAAGAAAGCAGAGTACGCTACATCTTATCAATGGATTTTCTGCTGTCTTGCACCTGCTATGGGAGGGCTCCTCTCTTGACCCTGGGCAAATGTAGAGTGAATGGCAATGGTACCTGAGCGGGAGGAAGGATTATGTAGAGGAAGCAGGATTGATAGGCTGTATTTGTAAAGAAAATAAACATATTAAATAGAAGGACAAATGGGGAAGTTACAGAACGGCAAAACCAAAGTAAGTAAATATGGGCTATGAGACCTGGTTGCTTATTCAATACAGGGGCCATGGTCCAGAAGAAGCTCAAGGCTGTGCGTGAAACAAAAGCCACATTTTATAATGGACAGAAGCTGGAGCGTTTCGTTGTGTGCACTGTAACCCTGAGAAAACAGCAGCTATTTTTGCCAGTTATCTTGGACCTTCCCTCCCGTTAATGTTCAGCTCGCAGGTTGAAGTTCAGGAACTGGTTTACCTCAGCTATAACAACCATGAGAGCAAAGTAGCACTTCTTGATTCAAAAAAAGTCTTGCTCCCACTTGAGCCATTAGAACATTTAATATTGGCTGCAGTGGGAACAAGACTCTGTGACAAACCAGTGGCTCTATTACTAAACAAACAACTAAGTAAAAGGCATTAAAAGTAGATTTGCATGTTTAATGTCCTAAAATGTAAATGTCATAGAAGGTACAATAAGCACCTAACCCAGTCTTTTCCATCTAAAAAGTACCTAATTTTAAAAAAAACCACCACCACATACACAAAACCCTTACCGAAACCCTAGCTTTCCTCCAGATGTGTTAAAAGCCAGGTATTATAGTTCTGCCTTTTGAAGTAGAAGCTGGAAAAAGGACTGAAAATTCATGACAATCAAAAGCATTTCCACCTTCCAAGCTTTATGCAAAATCCAAAGTAAACAAGCATTGTGGTTACACTGCCAGTCTACCATTTTAGTTCATCGAGTGACAGAGACTGTTAACAGCAGAAAGCAAATCCTGTAATAGTAACAGCAAGACTGAGCTACTTCTGGTCACTACTGAAATACATAAAAGAAGACTAACATGGATTAGCAATTAAAGAGGATTCTGTACTTGATGATTTCTTCCAAAACAGATTTAATAAGAAATACCAGTTTACTGAGCATCATACAGGTGCACAGGAGCTGCCATTCTGCCTGCCTGGTCAGCATGATTTCTAAATGGCCAGGAAAGAAGCGACTGTATACCCAAAGGCAAGCTGTCAAAATTCAGGCTGCAGCTGATAAACTGATTACAAAGCTGCTTAAGACTTTGCTTGTAAACAAAAGCATTTATCAACTAATAATTTGCAATAAACTGATGTAACTCCCAGCTGAGCCCCAAACTGTAATTGTCTTTACCATCTGCCTATTAAAATACCATTCTTCATCACCAACAGGAGCAGAAGGGAGAGAATCTCCAACAACTACATAACTTGCATGCTTATAAATAATCTGTGAGCATTTCACACGTTCATTATGACTGCCAGGTTTTGTACACTTCATTTTCTCTTTTTGAGAGGCAGAGAGGTGCTGTAAAGTGGCAGAAAAGAAATTAATAAATACTGCCTGGTGCAAGGAAAAATTATGTAAGTTCATCATACTCTGCTGTTTCTTAATTTTTTTCTCTTTTTGCTAGTCCATAGGAATATCATGATGGAAGCCCCCTCAAGCACAACTTTGCAGATTAAACTCTCCATTTCTTTTCAACTTGTCAGTTTTCATTACCTCCCTTTCTTATGCATTCCCTTCTTACAGCTGCTTCAATGGGGAGCCAGTTAAAGCATGCTGGCTCCCCAGGGGGAAGTCTGCCGGGGCCTGAGGGATTCTGCAGACCTCTACAGGGTCACACTTAAGAGCATTTTGCCTCTTTCGCTGACAGGCTTTCTGAAAATTAAGTGAATGTACATGCTTTTATTTTCTAGCTATTGACAGCCTTCGTCCTGAGAAAGGTGGCAAGAGTTAGACAAAGTTCAAAATTAACCAATTCAGATGCTCTAAAGCTGATACACCCCGAAGGAAGAATCACTTTGTTAAACGCCTAAAATATTCAAGTATGAGGGGGAGAAAACAGGAGAATTGATACCGTACAGAGAACAGCAGCCCCTCAAGATGTGTCTGCATTAAAAATTGAATTTAACAGAGAATTGCACCATGATTTAGCGCAATGCACTCAAACAACTATTTCCGCAGTCTGCACTCTCAGACACCCACTGTTGTGAAGGCAAAGCTGTGACCAGAGACCTACAACTAATTTACCTCTTCAGAAATATCTGTACACAAAGCACAGATGCTTTAAATGCAACTTGATTTCTCATTGACTTTCCAGATTCAGACTGAAATGATTTATTTAGCTGAAGTGAGGCTTTTCATGTGTACGGAAAATATTTTAAGTCATCACTGAGAGGAAAAGGGAGATCTAAAAGAAAAAGAGGAAAGTTCCTCCTGTTAATTGATTGTTGATCTGTTAACTGTATTGAAATACAAGAAAATAAAGGATGATCCCGTCACCCATGCTCACAGCAGCAATCTCGTTTTCTCTGGTGATGATCCTTCTCCACCTCTTAGTGCCTTTGTCCGACCCTTTGTTACTATTGGAGTTGCCTGCAGAACACCACCCCATTCCCAACAACTGAAAACAGAAATTAAAGCTCAAGATAGTTTGGGACCTATGGATGTAACTGCTTAAGATGCGTTTCACACAACTATGCTTGCTTAAGATGCATTCCACAGAATTATGCTTGTAAACTAAAGGAATTTTACATGTATGTAATTGCACATACTCCTGAATATGCTGGCTGTATTGGGTCTGTTTGTATCCATAGTCCTGGGACAAGATCCAAATAGAAAATATAGGATGAAATAGAGGGAAAAGTGAGCAACAGCATGCATGGGTACAGAAAACGCACATACAATTTTTTTTTAATTAATGTTGTAAAGAAAAAATTTCATTAAACATTAAGACATGGTAATGAAAAGGACCTTTCAAATCTCTGTAGTTAAAAATCATAATGTAAATTAGTTAAGTACCAACTTTAAATAATTTGGTAGGGTATGATCCCTAGCATGATAATACTGAGTTACGTTATAAAGTTAGAAGAGTCAAGTTAGAGTGTTAACAATTACTTTTTTTAAAAATCATCATAAAAAAATAGAAATCAGAAAATACTGAAAGACACCAAGCTGGAATTTAAAATTTCTTGTGGTTGCCATACAAAAGGCTATGTTGAAAGAATTTGCCATTGAAATATTATTTGTAATATCCAGAACCTTATTTTGTATTTCTCAAGTTCCTTAAAAATCACAATTGTTATTTATGCAAATAAATCTGAATGTGTCACTGATAGAGTAGAGGAGTTTAATGAGAATAGGGCAGATTTACCAGAAAAACACTTTTCAAATGCATATATTTATTGTTACAAAGTAGTACACAGGAGGTTCAACTTAAACATAAGGAAAATCTTTACTGTGAGGGTGACAGAGCACTGGCACAGGCTGCCCAGAGAGGTTGTGGAGTCTCCTTCTCTGGAGATGTTCAAAACTACCTGGAATAGGTGATCCTGCTCTGGCAGGGGGGTTGGACTGGATGATCTTTCGAGGTCCCTTCCAACTCCTAATATTCTGTTGTTCTGTGACTACGCTATCCATTACATCCCTTTGCACATATGTGAATTTAAGCAGGCAGTCCAAGTAGCCAAGTGACCCCCAATGACCACAGAGGATTAACCGACTAATGAGGCAATTTTGTGCCATTTTTAGTGTTTCCTTTCATGCCCAGTGATTCACGCTAGAAACCACACCCGGGGAAAGACTCCTATTTCACACTAGGACCGAAGCCCAGTAACAGACCCTCTGGTGGACGCCGGGGCAGGACAGCGCCCCCTCAGCCTCCCGGCCTCCTCCTCGGCCTCCCTGCTCCCCTCAGGCCACGCAGGCCTCCGAGAGCCTTCCCCGCGCGCCGCTGGGCCGCCCCGCCCCGCTCCGCAGCGCCCCTGGCGGCTGCGCCCC
>NW_010183527.1:0-13213 GCF_000695765.1 Mesitornis unicolor
CCCTCCGTAGCGGGCTTTTAACGGTGAAATACGCCTCACCGCCTGCTCTCAGGGGGTTGGATATTGGTCAGTAGTCGCCCTGACTCCTGCCCGCCAGGATGTGGCTTTTTGCACCGCGGTCCGGTCACGGGCCCTCATCCCCGGCCTGGCCCTTGGCGGCCTCCCGGGGATAAAATAAAAGCCTGCGGGCAAAAAAGAGATCCGAGAGGTGCCCTGGCCGGGACCCGGGGCTGGGTCAGCGTCTGCTCCGCAGCACAGAAGTTGCTGCTGCAGGCCGACAGAAGTTGCTGCTGCAGCCGGCTTGTGGTATGAGGAGTTGTGTCTGTTGGGATCACTCCTCTTGTGCCAGGCTAAATGTTTTCCTAGTTTAACTGCTTTGGTTAAGTGTGTGAAAAGTTGTGTTCCTTTCATTGCTGCAGCACAGCCGTTCTTCAAGAGAGATGTTACACCAGCAAAACCCATCCTTTCCCCCTTGCTGTGTGCTTTCTCTAGGGAGCAAGAGGAGAGCTTTCCCAGGTGGTGGTTTCTTGGTAGAAACTGTGTCTTTGCAGGGCAGATTTATTATATGGTGATTACAGCTGTGTAGGAAAATGAGCAAGGCCTTGTCAGTGTAGAGTGAGCTATGAAATGGGCTTTAAAAAAAAATCTTTTAATGTGGTTGCTGTCACTAAACCAAAACTCTTCATTGTGTATGAGTTGATGTTCAGACTCGGGAGGACTGGTTCTCTGAGCAAGGCTGTGGTGAGAGAAAGGCTCGAAGACAGTAGAAAATGGTTGGGTTATTTTACCTTTGTGGTTGGTTGGTTGTTTCTATGGTTTTTGGTTTTTTGTTGTTTTGGGTCACTAATTAAGGGTAATTTGCCTCTTGGATATTAAAGCATTGGGCTCCTGAAAAATAAGCTGGTTTGATGGTATTTGACTGCCTCTGTTCATGGGCTTACAGGTTAATGGAAGTTAAGTTAGGATATACATAT
Organism: Mesitornis unicolor; assembly: GCF_000695765.1. NCBI lineage: Eukaryota > Metazoa > Chordata > Aves > Mesitornithiformes > Mesitornithidae > Mesitornis > Mesitornis unicolor. Next base: position 975 of record NW_010183527.1, read on the forward strand.
TTGCGTCATATTTACTATCTTTTCCTCTATGAAGAGAATGACTTGTAAATAACTGGATAGTTCTTATTGGTTACAAATAGGGCTGTAGTATACAATAGTTCCAAGAGTTTCTAATACAAGGTGGGGTTACTTCATCTCTAAACTGTGTACACTTATAAAAAAAAAAACAATTAATGGTTTGTGGAAGAAATGTGATCCACCCCTGAAAGTGGTTGCGGCATCAGTTAAAAGTACATGAAATTGTATGGTCCCAGAAGGGCTGTGGACAGTCTGGAGTGAAGAAAAAAGAGGAGGAGCTACAAGAGTAGCTTGTTGATTCAGACCAAAGGTTTTTTACTTTTGTGCCCTAGTGCTTCCATTCCCTGCTGGGTGTGGAGGTGGGGTTTTCAGAGGTGAACAAGCCCAAAATAAGTGGAAATTAAACTCACAATAAGTCACCTGCAAGTTGCAGTCACCGCATCACGCAGAAGTCTTCCTCATAAGAGGAGAGGCAGCACAGTTTATAGCTATGTCCCATCCTGTGCTGGTTTTTTGTCTAATTCTGATCTTGAACTTGAAAGGTCTCAGTGGACTGGCATACAGGAGTCGCTGCTCCTGTTTACCTCCCACCAAAAGCTGCAGCTGAGGATAGCATCTCTGTGGACGGTGATGAAGGTACTTACTCTGGGATCGGGAGAGACTGTGTGGTTCCTGAAAATCTGTCAAAATGGCACCAGCCCAACTGCAGAAAGCATCCCTGCCCAGGGGCTAAGCGTCATCGCACTTTGCTTGCGTTCTCAAACCTCTGCCATGTCTCCATTTAGGAAAGTACCCTGTGATACCTTCAGCGCTATGAAGCTGCGTGATTGTCTGGGCTCATGAGCTTAAAGATTTGATTGCTTTGAATAATTTAATAGCCATTCAGTGTAACAGTGTTTGCAGTAGATATTCAGAATTTACTGATCTGTCTTGCTGGGCTTTTCTGGTTCTTGTATCACCATCAGTATATTTTTACACCCTCATCTTGATGGTATCTATGAACTGAGAATTTTATTCCTCATCACCACCTGCTTACGTGTCTCTTGGGGTTGATTTGCTGAGAAAACTTATTCCTGCATCACAGCCACTTGCTTTGCAGTGTCTTTCTGCATCTGTGCACTACAGGTTTCAGATCCTGAAATATGGTTTCCCGCTCTGCCATTCACCCTCTTAATGCAGATGACTTTATACCTACCCCAAAGTCTTAGCTGGGGTATAATGATACACACTGAAGCTGACCGTCTGTTTCAAAACTAGTAAGAAGAGCTTACTGTGCTTAATTGCTGGGGGTTTGGGATCTTTATTGATCTCTAGTAGTTTTGCTCTGATCCTTGGTTTGACTTTTGAATTTAAAAAAACCAAAACCCTCCTATAAGTTTTATTGGTGAGTTATTAAACATCACTGTAACAGACAGGCCCTTTGGTTCATACAGGAAATACCTGCTATTTGTTCATACTGAGCAAATACAACAAGCTGCTTTTTTGATCTCTGCAAGCCATGCCTAAAGAGTGTCTGGTTGCGATACGTTTTTTTTGACAACTCGTTAGAAGAAAGCTTTTGAGCTGCTGTCAGGCAAAACCAGATACATCCTTCGGCCTCATCAGTCTGTTAAGTACGACAAAATATCTGTTAATCTAATAATTGAATTGACATCAAGCAAGCAACCAACCAGGAATTAATTACATTAATTAAAACAACTAAGAGCAGAAAATGAATTGATTTATAAGCAAGATGGCAATTTCTTCCTTCCAGTGCACCGCATTAAGAAGGAGTTGCATTAACTGTCCCCTTGTTGGAAGGTAGGCCCTTGCCTAAACTGCTCTGATGAGATGTAAACCTGGGAGCTCTGACGCTTGAGACTTACAGAGTTTAATTTGGATGTGCTCTGTTCACTGCAGCTGCTGCAGTTCACCTCTGTGATGGATGCACTCGACTCCCTGACCAAACTCGTGGTAGTTTGGTTCAGTCTCCAAAGGAAGCAAAGGCCTCAGCCATAACCGAGCCAAGAACTTCTCTAGTTCCAACCTGTTCTCTGAAAGCCCACAGGAGCAGGGTGACACGGTGAGCATCAATGGGCTTGGAAACTGGAACACTGACCATGCGATTAAACACATGAATAGCAGCTGGCTCTTCCAAGACTCATTTATCAAGGAACAAAGACAGTTGTGGGTACAAGGAGTCTCATGGTTACCTTTTCCAACACAGGTAATTTGATCACAAACCAACCACTTTATTCCATAAATATGACATCCTGAGTGAGTCTTCTTTGATCTCTCCTTGCTAAGCAGCTGGCTGCACAGTGGTCATCCCCCCTTGAGCTGGGATGTCTCTTGAGGTTATTCCTCGGAACAGAGACTTCTCACCAACTTTGGTGTGACCAGCATTGCACATAACCTTGTAACATAGTGCACTGGATTTTGTAATCATAACTTTGAATTATTATTGTATCCTCTGCAGTAATAGAGTAAATCTTGCCATTGAACTTTCAGTACATTTTACTTCAGTAAAACTGCTTTTGCTGATACCTTTGGTGGTGGTTCTCTAAGCAACCTAATCCCCCCTTGTAACAACCTCAAATGTGTCTGCTTTCCTGCAAAGCCATCCCTGTGTCCATTTCATATCTCTATTGAAAGCCATAGAGGTAGACGCTGCTGTAATAGTGAGGGTGTCTTTATTTAGACACCACAGACGTGGTGATGCTCTGGTATGAGAAAGGCAATCGGTTTTGGGTCATGCCAAGGTTATGAAAGACTGGTCGTCTGGAGTAGCTGCTGATATATATGTCCAGAGTTTATATATTCAGCAGCTGAGTAATGAACCTTTGTTTCACTGAGCCATATTAACCAATTGCATTTTATACCCATATTATGCATTTAATCTGCAGTCTAAGGTTCCTTCAGATACTTGCATGTGCATGCACACATCTTTGCAGATATGTAACATGCAAATTTATTGAGATGTTTCTACTGCGCTGTGAATCTACAGTGTTAGTTAACACAAATTAACTTTTTTAACTGCCAACGAACACTCAGTGGTGTCCTATACATCGAAATGTCAAGACGAGATTTTGTTACAAACTAGGTCTTAGGAAAAGATAAAAACACCTTCCAGAAGTGGTTGGGATAAGTAGCAAACATTTTCTGCATGTTTAAATTCTTTGAGAAACTGTTTGTATAACTCTGGTACAGATAACAACCTAGATATCACACAAACCAAACCTGTAGAAATGAACTTGGAGCAGACATTCTATAACAGAGATTACCTGACAATTTTTCTTACTGTTATGTTTCCTCTGACAGTTCTGTCCCATGTTTCAATGACAAGGAGGCAAGACTTCCAGTTTGTTTCCCTATTTAGAAATAAACACAATATTCCTAGAGCCCAGACTAAAATGAAATACATTTGACATTTCCATGGGGAAAGGTGTACTGGAGAAAGATCGCTCCTCATGCACACAAGCACTTTACAAGGTAAGGAATTTCTGAAAAGAAGGAAAGAAAATGAAAAGGAAGACTCTGGTTATTACGAGCTCCTAACAAGAGCTGCTGTTACTCACCAACAGCTGCAAAATGGACTCTGGAGACCATATCAGGTGGTGAGGAGAAAAATATGAGAGGAGGGAATAGAGTACATGAGGAAGAAATGGGGCTGGGTGGGTCTCATCTGTGTGGTAGGAGAGATTCTGCTCCGTGGGACCACCTCCTGCTCCTCTTCTGCATTTTCCTGTGCCTTTCCCAGGCTTGTCTCAGCCAAGGCTGCTTTCAGACAACTCCATCCTCCCCTGCTTCTTTCCCATTCCCAGGCTCTGCAGGAGGGATCTTCTTTCACATTAGGTGGCATGGAGAGGAGCAAATGTTACTATAGAGTCTGTCCCTTCTGCGTCTTTACGGGAACTTCCCAGAGCGAGGAAGAACAGGCTCAGTGTGGGAGCAGCTCGTCTTATCTCAGCTCCTGAAGCACAGCCTCTCGGTGCAAGGGCTGGGTCTGAGGGCATGGATCCAGCAGACCTGTGAGAGCGCGATAGCTGCTGGACAGGAGTCGTGTGTTTCCGTGTAGATGGGTGGAGAACTTGTTTTCATGAAGGTCTTGCTGAAAGAGCCTGCACGAGGCAGGGGATGAAGGCTGCCCTGCTGTGTTCTCTCAGCTGCCCCTCCATTCTCCTTGGTGGCTGAATGTGTCACGGCAGCCGTGAGCCAGTAGGATCAGTCCCTCCCGCTATCTCCCCTTCTACTCTGCTCTCATGAGACCCCACCTGGAGCAGTGTGTCCAGTTCTGGAGCACCCAACAAAAGGACATGGAGCTGTTGGAGCAAGTCCAGAGGACTGACATGAAGATGATCAGAGGGCTGGAGCATCTTCCCTACAAAGGTAGGCTGAGAGAATTGGGGCTGTTCAGACTGGAGAAGAGAAGACTCTGGGGAGACCTTATTGCAGCCTTCCAGTACTTAAAAGGGGACTACAGGAAAGCTGGAGAGGGACTCTTTACAAGTGCATGGGATAAAGGGTAATGGCTTTAAACTGGAAGAGGGTAGATTTAGATTAGGCATTAGGAAATAAATTCTTCACTATGAGACACTGGCACAGGTTGCCCAGGGAGGTTGTGGATGTCCCCTCCCTGGAAGTGTTCAAGGTCAGGACAGGTCTTTGGGCAACCTGGTCTGGTGGGAGGTGTCCCTGCCCATGGCAGGTGATCTTTAAGGTCCCTTCAAACCCAAACCATTCCATGGTCAGTACCCAGGCTTGCTCCAGAGGAGCAGGATGCTGGGGGTAAGTGGATGAGATTAAGCCCTTGCACAGACACAGCTTGTCCAGGTCAGTCCATCAGGCTCTGCTGAAGTTTGCTGAAATGAAGCTCTGTGAAGAGGTAATGCCTCCAAGCCTCGAATAACTTCCATGGCTGGGAATGCTGCCTGACTTGGCACTGGCAGAATTGAAACCCTGGGTTAAAGAAATGTTTCCTGTGCTGTGCTCAGCTGCTACAGGAGAGCATGAAATTTGGCCTCTCCCAGATTCCTCCTCTTTTGCAGCTGTGGACAGCCTCCACTTTTGGAAGTGGAACACAGCTTGCCTTTGGGGTGTATTTGCATAGCATAGACAAAGAGCAGACCTAAATTCAAATTGGGGAACAGATTTCCTCCTTTAGATGGGCAAAATTTGTGGCAGAGGAGCTGCCAACAATTAATTGGCCTTAAACTGCCCTTCATAATCAGTTTAGCTGCTGGCCGGTGTGTGCTGGTGTCCTTCATTTATAGCAGAAGCCAGGACTTCTTTTTGTTGCTTTCAAAGACTTCCTGGAATTGCTTTGCAACTTCTGCAGAGCTCCAAAGTGCAGAAACATCACAGAGCCCTGCTGATGACAGTGACTTTTGGATGCACCCATCCCCAGGACAGACGGAGCAGTGGGCATTGCTGCTCAGAGCTGCTGCAGGAGGAGGTTTGGAGCTCATCTCTGTGGGGTATTTCCCAACCTGCACAGCCATTTTCTGGACTTGAGCCTGTGGCATGGTGGAAATGCTGCGCTTTGCCCCATGAAAAAAATGTTTTAAGAAGATCTACTGGTACAAAGTGCCCAAGAGGTTTCATTTCATACCTGCCCCTTCAGCTCCTCAAATGCAAACTTTACCCCTAGCTGCAGTGTTTTTTCCCCCGTTTTCTTCTGAGCTCCAGGAAACCTCCACCAAAGTAGCATCACAGGTGCCCAGGAGCATGCAGTAACAGTAAACCAGTTTGTGAATAGTTCCCTAAAGCAGTGGAAATATACCTCTGGATATTAATTTTAACATAAAAGTGGCTTATTTTGGTGAAGCTAAGCCTGTTCCTAAATCAAATTGGAGGTGGTGCCCCAGAGATGCTGTGGCTTGTTCCCATCAGGCTCGACTGATCCAAGGCCAGGGCGATGTTCAGTGGGTTTAGTGAATTCAGAGCAGTTTTGGTTGCATCTGCATCATTTCACACCTGGCTCTTTCTCTGCTTACTTTGTATAATCTTTGTTTGCATTGCAGGGATGGCCCTAGGCTTTGTGTTTACTGTGGGAGCGACGCAGCACGGCACCACATGGGATTTTAAGGGGATGGCTGCAGGGAGAAGACATGTGTCCCAGCACCTGTCTGTTTTGCCAGGCCAGCTGCACAGTGCCTTCAGAGACAGTGTCATTTCAGCAAGTAAAAAAGCAGCTTTGAACTTGGGGTCTTTGTTCACTAAAAGGTCAATTGCTGTGGGCAGCCAAACCTCTGTATAAACCAGTGGTGGTGCTTACCTGGTGCTCCTCTGGCTAGTTGTCTTTTTTTATTTAAATTATTCAAATTGATGCATTAAAGAGAAAAGCAGACAGCAAAAGACTTATTTACAGACCAAACTTGAGAATGCAGGTGACACACGGAGGCTGGGGAAGGAGGTGACTGTCCCCTCGCCCTGCCTTGATGCCAAAATCCCCCAGACAGTGACAAGGGAGGAAGGACTGGCCCATGGGATGCCCCAGGGATGCTCTGCACATCCCTGAGTGAGTCTTTGCTGCTGCTCCAGACTCATCGCAGCATTGTGCTCTTTGCCTGAAGGATCCCACAGAGATCCTGGCAATTACTTTTTGGAATGGTGGCATTTGGAAACTGATGTTTAAAGGTTTCAATTCCTTGCAGGAGATGCCCTTGGAAGAAATCGTGTTTGCTTGCTTCACACAACTTCTGAAGAGACAGGGGAAAGGAAAAGAGGGTTTGTTTGTCTTTTTGTAATAAAGCACTGTAAAATTCTTTGTAAATTGTAAAACAATTGGTAAAAAACCAAAGGCGGATGCTCCACAAGGACCAGAAGAACCATTTGTTTCCAATCCAGAAAAAAGTTCTAGTTAAAACCGAGTACATTGAACCTCTGTATGTGTTTTGCCGAGAGGGAAATAAGCAATAAACCTTGAAGCATCAACTTGCTAGGAGGGAAAGATGCTTTTATTCCCTTTTGAGCATCAACACATGCAGATCAGGCTATCTGATTATCCAGAGGAGAGAAATACTGGTTCCTACAGTAAGAAACAACTAGTTTTCCATGTTTATTTTAGAATAGAAATTCTATGCTTAGAATTTCTATTGTCTAATTCAGTCTGATACATATTTAATTCAGAGTCACGTTAAGTGCAATGGTGGCACCGTGTTACCATGCTGCAAATGCAAATGAAGTTATGTTAGCACCAGGCAGTATCATACCTCAAATTTATTGTGGAGTTATGTACACCACGTACAGCTGTTTATTGAATATGGAAATCAGATAGAAAATGGGAAGGGTGTCAGGAAGTGGTTCTCTGGCGCCTGTCCCAGCATTGCTCATTAACAGAATATGCAGATGTGTTTTCCCAATAACCTCAGCAGCTTTGTTTATGCCTGCTTAAGGGGACAGCCTCACAGATGTGACAAACCTCTGACTTAAAAGCAGGTACCAAGGAGTTTATTAAGCAGTCACAGCATCCCTCAGAGCGGGCCTGTGGGTGGCTGGACACGCAAGCAGCCACAAGCAGATCTCGTACTGGTGATCTGCTCATCAGAGACCATTGCTCTGTGTTCTCTGTCACAACTGTTTAGGCTGCAAAGCTTGCACAAGCATCGTGTCTCTTCATCACACTAGTAGGATGTCACAGGTGGAGCCACTCTACTAGAAAAGGGTTTCCAGGGATGTTCTGGGTGTCTTCTCCTAACCTGCCTTGAGCTACCAGCTCTGTTTCTGTGGGTTTGTGGTTTTTTTTGTTATTGTGATGTTTGGCAGTCAGTGGTGGGTGCCTGGCAGCTTTGCACGCGTGGGGCAGGCGGTCAGTGAGTACTGCCAAGTCCCCAAGTAAGTGTGAGAGGCTGACCCTGCCGAACTGAAGTCCATGGGACCTGGTGAGCATCCCACCACACCACCCTGCCACCAGGGCTGAGCTGTTGCTTTAGGCCATGGTCCATGGGAGGACTTTCTGTTCCGTTCAGAAAAACCTGGTCACATGTTTAAGAATGAACAGTTTCAGATCCCTTTCAAACTTGGTTTAAAGTCTTCCTAAGAAGAGGCTCCATGGCCACATATAAATAGACAAAGCTTCCCCCCCTTCCCCACCTCAGTCTACATACATTTACAAAGATTACTGTTAAAGATAACTTGTCCAAACAAGCACAAAACACCAGCTGTTCTTTATTATAATACAACATTTTAATTTGCTGCTCCCCAGCAAAAGCAATCCAATCCAAGCCCTGCAGACAACTGCACTCCCCAGTATGAAGCTGACAGAAAAAGAAAGCTTAATGTGTGTGCAGTGAGCTAGGGGTTTGGGTTTTTTTCTGTCTTTAGATTTTTTTTAATTCAGTGACTCAGAACTATGCGTTGTTAAATGGAGAACTGGTCGTATTTTTTAAAATCCAGAGAAGGCTCAGGTTCAACTCAGCCGTCTTGAGATCTCTGAGCTGGATGTTGAATTCTGCCTTGGCATGGCAGCAAATACCATGGCAGTAAACTCCAGTATGCAGCAAACACCACTGTTACTTTTTGGAACCACAGATGTGTTAATGAACAAAGGTTAACGGCCCCAAGCAAGCGTGGACAAACCGCTCGTGATGCTCCTGTAAGCACAGTCCCACTTCATTGATTCTGGTCCAGATTTGCATCATCGTAGCCCGGAAGGTAACAGGAAATACACACAGGTGTGATGACCCTCCTGAGAAACCAGTAGTGCAACTCCTAGCTCTTCCTCACAACAAACCTCCTTCCTAAAAGGTAGAGTTCTAGTTTGTATTTAAAAGCTTTGTAGCAAAGTTAGCAAGTTGGCTTTTGTGCAATGCAGTGTTACATGGTGATAAGTCCTGGGCGCAGTCCAGCAAGGTCGGTGATGGGTCTTGTTTGTGGCAACATGGGTTCACTTGGTGGTATTATTTGCACATGCAGTACATAACAGTGATGCAGTGGAGATATTCTGCTAACCTTAACCAAACACTGCGGGTCTACCACAAGAAAGTGACGAGTAGTATCTAAACTCCTACAGATGCAGGGGATTGGTTGCTAGTATATACATAAGAGACCTAATTTGATCACAGAATCATAGAATGTGTTGGGTTGGAAGGGACCTTTAAAGCTCATCCAGTCCAACCTCTCTGCAGTGGGCAGGGACAATGTTACCAGATCAGGTTGCTCAGAGCCCCATCAAGCCTGACCTTGAATATCTCCAGGGTTGGGGCCTCCACCACCTCTCTGGGCAACCTGTTCCAGTGATCTACCACCCTCATGTTGAAAAACTTTTTCCTAATATCCAACCTAAATCTACCCTTTTCTAGTTTAAATCCATTACCCTTTGTCCTATTGCTACATGCCCTAGTGAACAGCTCTTCCCCAGCTTTCTTATAGGCAACTTTCAGGTATTGGAAGGTCGCTATAAAGTCCTCCCGGAGCCTTCTCTTCTCCATGCTAAACAACCCCAGCTCCCTCAGCCTACCCTCATAGGAGAGGTGCTCCAGCCCTCGAATCATTTTTGTGGCCCTCCTCTGGACCTGCTCCAACAGCCTCATGTCCTTCTTGTACTGAGGGTTCCAGAGATGGGCACAGTCCTCCAGGTGAGGTCTCACCAGAGCAGAGGGGCAGAATCACCTCCCTCGATCTGCCGGCCATGCTTCTTGTGATGCAGCCCAGGATGCGGTTGGCCTCCTGGGCTGCAGATGCACATTGGTGGCTCATGTCCAGTTTTTCATACACCAGTACCCCCAAGTCCTTTTCCTCAGGGCTGCTTTCCAGCACATCATCTCCTAGCCTGTATCGGTAATGAGGATTGCTCCTACCGAGGTGCAGGACCCTGCACTTGGCCTTGTTGAACCTCATGAGGTTCACCTGGGCCCACTTCTCCAGCCTGCCCAGGTCCCTCTGGATGGCATCCCTTCCCTCTGGCACATGAACCTCACCACCCAGCTTGGTGTCATCAGTGAACTTGCTGAAGGCGCACTCAATCCCACTGTCAATATTGTTAATCAAGATACTATTAATGATAATGATCGCACGGGTCAGACCAAAAGGGTTAAGGCCAGAGGAGATAATTTCCCAAGGGCAGAGTCAGTGAAACTGTCCAGGAAACTCCTGTTCATGATTACAAGACCACGTATTAAAAATATATGCTCCCTTCTTCTGAGGGTGTTCAGGGTGGTGGGCGATTTCTTTTGTGCCCATCTCCTTGCAAGACTGTTCTGTAAAAATCTCATTTGTAAGAAAACCATTTTAAAATGGCAAAGGCTGTCTGGGAGTTTCACCCGCTATTGCAGCCAAGCAGAGCTGCTACCTCAAGCTCCCTCCTCCTTTGCGGCTCTTGCTGTTACAAATTTTAGAAAATACTAGAAATGGCAAAGAACACATATCCAATGAACAACATGTAATAAATTCAAACCATGTTTTTACTGGTAATTTACTTCAGCTTTTCCTGTTGAGGTCACTTTCACGAGTTGCACATCATTCTCACTACTTCACAGTCCCTGCTTGCTCTGTTAACAGAAATACAAGTACTTAAAAATAGGAACAGTTCCAAAATCCCACACACGCTGACAACTGCCTGTCCGTTTGCGACTCTCCTGTGAAAAGGCTGGAAAAAGCATGGGCTGTGGTCTCAGAAGCTGGTGGCGTACCCGTGCCTTGTGCTAGCGCTGGTCTCCGTGCAGCCACCAGCGCTTTTCGTCGCCGCGAAAGCCCTTCCTGCAGCTCGGTGTGGCAGGAGCAGCTTGCAGGCTGCTGCCCTATACTTCTTGGAGATGAGATTGTAGAGGATGGGGTTGATGGATGCGCTCAGGTAGAAAAGCTGTAGAGCGAATACGTTAAAGTACTGGGAGAACAGCATCATCCTGGTGTCCCGGGTGTTTACAAATATGATCCTGCCAATGTGGAAAGGCAACCAGCAAATTACAAAGGCCAGAACCACCACAGCTATAAGAAAAAATGACACATGCGATAGTTAAGGAGCGAGTTAACTTGTCAGCCATCCAGTAAAGTAAATTTTACATGGGTGATCTTGCAGGCTCTTTTGACCAGTACAAATGAGGTACAGAAGTAACAGCATTCAATTGTTGGAAAATGGGAATAGCATCAAGCGTGTTTGTTAGTCTTTGGATTAAGAGGTAACTGGTAAAATCCTCAGCTAAACCATGAGGCGAGCTTGCTGAGAAAAATGTGGTGTTACATCCATATAATAACATCAGGCACAACAAAGATTCCCCTTGACACTCTCTACAATGCCATGTGTGTGAAACAAAAATGAAAGGCAGCACAAGCAGAGGTGTTTCTTGTGGAAGCACAGAGCAGCTCCATTCGCTGCAGAGCTGTTCTTGAACACGTCTACATCACTGAAAAAGACCCTCGCGTAAGGGCTGAACCTCGGCCACCCAAGCTACCACTGAATTCACGCTATTTTAAAGGGATGGTTGCTAACACAAAGACTTGCAGTGTAGTTGGTCTATTGATTTTTCCCCCTGAAGCTTCTATAGGTATCTTCAGACAATTCCTGGTGGAGGCAGGATGGTATTTGACCAGATGGATCTCCAGCCTGAGTCACTCCACATGTTCCCACGGTCTTATGTCGCGTTTTAGCACAGTACAAACAAATACAAATACAAATGCTCCTGCAATGGCAACACAGCAGGAGCAAATGAGGACCCATTAAATAAGCTTACTACTGTATCCATATTTCTTAATTATTTTTGTTTATAAATGCATGTAAGTAAAATAATCATTTATGGAGCACCCTTCATCTTTCGCAGAGCTTAAAAAAAGTCATTCAGCAAAGCAAGTTCATGCCTGAAACACACCACAGTGTGCTACAGCCTCTGGGAGATGGGGGGGGGGGGTCAGTCTGGTTCAGTGGGTTCTGAGATTGGGAACATGGGTGTTTCCATCAGAAAACCCTGTGCCTATTCCAGTGCAAATACCTTCCTCAAATCAGTCTACAAAATGTACTCTCTAGGGCTTATCGGTCCCTTTCCTTTGTACTACAGATACTATTTCCATCCAGCTGAATTACATCCTTGGTAAAATACGTCTCTCATGTAGCATGTAAAACCTTCAGTAAAAGGTAGAAAAAAAAATAACCAGGGCAATTTGTTTTATGCCCATTAATCAATAGTTGGATTTTTCTTTCCCTTTTTTTGTCCCCCAAGGGCAGACTGCAATCTCTGACTTTCCAGAGCCTAACGCTAGGTTAATGAACATTTGACTAAGAAAATGAACTAAAAACTAACAGCATCCTA
>NW_010183527.1:13244-14309 GCF_000695765.1 Mesitornis unicolor
GGAAGTGTTAAATGATTCGTGTGCAAATGGCTCGTAAAGGTTAAGCTGCTGTTTCTTAACTTGCTTGGGCAACCAGCGGATTTACCCCTAGGAAAGCTATAGAAGACTGCTAAGAAAAATCAAACTTATTTTTCCGAGGTAGAAATTTGCTATGAAGGAGCATTGCTGCCCACTGGAAGAGACTACTGATGTTACCACATCTTTTCCTGAAGTTGCAGACTACTTTATACTTGGTTCTGCCTGGTAAAATTCAGACAAGGTGTATTTCTACAGAAGGCAGCCACGCTGCTGGATGGGCAATGCTGCATCAGGTGAAGTCCCAGCCGTGAGGGAGTGAAATCCCTGCCATGGTGGTCCCTGGGAGCTCTGCAGGACTCGGCAGCATGGCTGGGATGTTCCTCTCTGCTACTCCTACCCTGTGTGGCAGCTGTGGGTGCTTCAGCCCCGGTCCTAGCCTCAGCCATGGCTCCTCATCCCCAATCCTAGCCCCAGCCATGGCCCCGCAACCCAAGGCGGGATGGAGGAGAGACTCACCCAAGATCTTGACTGTTTGGTGGTGCCCCTTCTCCCGGAGGACCACACTGGGGCCTTGCAGGTGGATGTTACTCCGCCATAGCTCCCGGATGATGAAGCCGTAGAGGACGTTGAGGCAGATAACGGGCAGGATGAAGTAGGAGGTGGTGACCCAGAACATGGTGGCCAGCAGGCCAGACTCCACAGCTTGAGGTGTGGGCTTGCACTCGCGGCTGAAGTCGGTGTGGTTGTTGGGCTGCTCCACGCCGACCATGAAGAAGAAGGGGCTGGCAGAGAGGAAGGCGAAGGCCCAGAGGACGCCGATGACAGCCTTTACCCGGCGCTTGGTGACAACCACCTTGGCCTTGAGGGGGAAGCAGATGGCGAGGTAGCGCTCCACAGTGAGGGCGGTAATGTGGAGGATCGTGCAGTAGGTGCAGCCCTCACTGAGGTAGTGGGAGAGTCGGCACAGCAGCTGCCCGAAGATCCATGGCCGGGAGCGCCAGAGGCGGTAGAGGTCGAAGGGCAGCCCCACGAGGATGAGCAGGTCCG
>NW_010183528.1:0-1905 GCF_000695765.1 Mesitornis unicolor
ATTATGGTATTTGTCTTCCCAAGCCACCATTACATGTGCTGAGGCCCTGCTTCTCAGAAAGCGGCTGGACATCAGCCTGCCGATGAGAAGTCATGAATGAATTCCTCTTTTTGCTTTACTTGCACATGCAGCTTTTGCTTTCCTTATTAAAATGTCTTTACCTCAATCCATGAGGTTTTTTTTTGTGTGTGTGTGTGTGTGTGTGTGTGTGTGTGTGTGTTTTATTTTATCCTCCTGCTGTGGTGAGGACAGAGAGTGAGAAAGTACCTGAGTGGGCATCTGGCAACCAGCCATGGTCAACCCACCAGTTGTTTTTATTGCCACCCAACGTGAGGCACAAGATATCAAGAGTTTTGATCTGGGCATCCTATAGCTGTGGTAGCTGTTAATTGACAGGCTTCTGCGTGGGTCATGGAGCTCCCTTGATTTACCACATAACGGAGCCTAGGGCTCATCAGCGACAGCTTTCAGCTTCTGCTCCTTGCTGCACCGCTTATCTCTGTGTTTTGCTGTGCCTGCGAACATTCTGATAAAAGCAGCTTGGCCCTGGCATGGGTACTGGTCCTGTGCCAGGAGGGTTGTCCTGCAGAGAGGGGGAGGGATTGCACCTCCCTCTCCTCCGAGATTGATGTGGCCCGTCATTGCTGCATGGGCTCCCGAGGTCCTCACATACCCTTATCTAAACTGCTTGATTAACATTGTCATCTCTTTGTCATTTGCGTGGAACCAGGTTTTGTTCTGACGTTAAGAGGAAACAGTTTGTCAGTGAGGCAACAAGGAAATACATCCTTAGGCTGTTGATCCCTGGCTGGCAGGGTGTGTAGGAGGATTTGGGCAGGTGCCTGGAGTGGTTATCACCTCCGATAGCTTGGGATCTTACACCTGTACAGGCATGTAATCCCATTGAATCAGTGCACCACTTGATACCTATTCCAGTGAAATCCAACAGCTCTTAGCACTCCACTGGGGCTTTCCCCATGTCTCTAAAGCTTCCATTTAGCGGAGCATGGTTGAGACAGAGACACAGATCACATTTGGCAACACCATGAATAAGACAGGGACTCCAACTCCAACTACGGTAATGACCCTACTAGTCAAAAAGAAGCACTGAGTGCAGAGGGAGATGGATGCATACCATGGATTAGTACAGGAGGAGGAGGAGGAGGAAGGGCCTGATCAGGAAGCTGGTCCTTCAACAAGGAAGCAAGAGGAAGAAGTGAGAGAAATCACCCTAGAAGCGGAAACTACCCGATCTTGGGCAAAATTTGAGATATGCAGAAAGATTTCAACCACCAGCCAGGCAAGCAGACTGCTGTCACTACTACAGAAGAAGACATCCAATATCTGAGAGAATTAGCAGTACTGAAAGTCTTCTACAGTGACCTGGATTTCAACCAGGGCTCCAAAGATTCGTATGATGTACCATGTACATGAACCATTGGAGGAGAGTGGTCTGAAATGCATCAGCATCATATTCCAACCATCTGGTGATAATGGACTGGCCAGACTTTGATACACCAGCTGCAGAGAGAACATCCCATCGTCTCTGATGGTTGAAAAAACCACCAGGGGGAGGACATGAGCAAGTGGGATGTGAGCCGACCTTTAGGTTAGGAGTCCATTCATGCAAACTGAAGAAGAGAGCTCCTAAGAAAGGGTCATCCCAGACAGTTGTCAGTTTAGCTGCTCTTAAGACAGTAGAAGGCAACCAGTCATTCCCCAGGTACAGAAGAGACCTAGAGACTTAGAGACAGACTAAGAGTGCCTCTCTTAATTTTGGTGAAGGAACTTCTGGTCTAACACTGCAGAGGTCTCCGACCAGGAACAGAGAGTCCCTGCCTTTGACCAGGAGGAGGAAAGAGATGACCAGGTGCAGAGAGAGAGAAAAAAAGTCACAAAGTCCAA
>NW_010183529.1:0-418 GCF_000695765.1 Mesitornis unicolor
CGGCCCTGCTGCCCCCCAGCCCGGGCGCTACACCAGCCCGCTCCGCTCTGACGTCGCAGTCCCCGGTGTCGGGCCGTTCCGCCTTCCCTGAGCTCGGTCCCCTGGAGCACGCCGCCCCTGGGAAGCCGCTGCCCAACGAGCGGAGGGAGATGCTGCCCAAGGCAGAGTCCAGCGACCACATCTCGGCCTGGGCGGGCTCCTCGCCGCGGGCCGTCGGCCTGCCCAAGGCTGTTTCCAGCGAGTTTATCTCCGGTGGGCGGGTGGGCCTGGCTAAGCCTGCGGCCCTCGCCAAACCAGAGCCAGACGAGCTCCCTCTTTTCGGGAGGTCCCTCGGCCTGCCAAGCCCCAGTGACTCCTGCGACGCACTCCTCGGCTGCCCGGGGAGGGGCCCGGGGGGCGGCGCCGGTCCGTGGGGGGG
>NW_010183529.1:449-7765 GCF_000695765.1 Mesitornis unicolor
GTGGGGAGTAGGGGGAAGTAGGCTGAAGCTGCCCTTGCTGTGCAATGGCAAACGAACCTCTCCCGGGCTGGGGTTTCCCTTTTCCTCCTGTTGTGGGTGGTGTTGGGCTTGAGGAGGTAGGGGTGAAGGGCTGTAGACAAGTGGGGTTCAGGGGGGTGAGGCACGGTGGAAAAGAGGAGGTCAGAGGGGTCAAGGATGCCCAGTGTCCACTGTCTGCGCTGGCAGTGTCCAGGGGAGAGGGTGCTGCACGGGGTGATCTGTCAGAGGCACAGGCTGCAGAGAGGGTGTCATCTGCCCCTGCTGTCTCTGAGCTCTGGAAATGATGAGGCATGACCCTCCCTCGCTGTTGAAGCGTGCCCTTGTGACTGAGGCTCATCCTAGCGCTGCTGAAAGAGCCCGCGGGCTGCTGGCGCATGCTGCGTAACAGCATTAATGGGTTGTGACTGATAGTGGCTTTGCACTGGTGAAGGACACTGCTGCAGGGCTTGCAGCGCTGCTGTCACATGTGACGCCCTGGCCTTTGGGGCTGGCCATGGTTTGGGGCAGACACTGGGGGCTGGGATCCCGGTCCTTTTTCCTAGGAGCCTGAGGGATGTATGATTCCTTGGGAAGGAAGAGGAAGCTGTTTTCCAGGGCCACCCTGTCTCACAGGCTGCCTGCAGTGCCAGGCTGCCTGTATCAGTTGGCAGTGTTGAAAATGAGGGCTCTTTGTGCTGGTTTCTAGAATTTCACTGACGTTTGGGTTACAGTGTAGCTTGCTGTGTACCGAGGCTCTGGAGGAATTTAGGGGCAAAGACCCGTCTCCCTCAAATGGGAGTTAAGGACCTCTTTTTTGACCTAGTCTAGGTGATCCTGCTCTGGCAGGGGGGTTGAACTAGATGATCTTTTGAGATCCCTTCCAATTCCTAATATTCTGTGATTTCCATACATACCCTGACCGAGCTTCAGCTGTGTATGCTTGTGTGGCAGGCAGAGAGCTTTCTTGGTGGAGCTTGGGGCTGAACAGGGGGACAAGGAGCATCTCTGAGCCCCAGCATTAGCCTGTTCTTTCTTTGTCCTCCCAAGCATCACAGTGGTCACCTGGAATGTGGGCACAGCCATGCCCCCAAATGATGTGACATCCCTGCTGCACCTCAACACGGGCGAGACAAATGATGCAGATATGATCGCCATCGGGTAAGAGGGTGAGGTGCAGGGCCCTTGCCCTGCCATGTCCCTTTTTGGGGGATCCCTGTAGCCCTGGGGGGTGGGGAAAGGAAGAGCTGCAGCACCAGCCTCCCTGGTGGTAAAATATCAGAAAAGGTAATGGAGAATCAGCTCCAAGTAAAATAGGAGTGCTAAGAGGAAGGGAAACCCTTGAATCCTGAGTGGCCTTCACCTCTCCAAGAGCCTGTAGCTGGCTGTGCCATGCAAAGCCGGGCCTTGGTGAACACTGCTCTTGCTGTGAGCACTTGCAGTCTGAGGTCAGGTCTGTAGAGGCATTTAACTCGCCTGCTGGAGTCCTCTGGGAGCATTTTTCTCATCTCAGCTTTTGCCTGTGGTATGCAGGCCTCAAGGGCATGGATCTCCTGTTCTCTTACAGCTGGGTTGGCTCTGTGCCCCTGGCAACACTTAACTGCTGGCAAGACAGTGCCAAGGTGGTGTGGTAAGGCTTTACTGGTGTGGCTGGTGAGGCAAGCTCTGCCAGAGTCTAAGGGAAAACTGGTCCCTTGAGGTTTGCCGTGGTGTGTGTGGATTCCTGTGTAAGACCTGGGCTGTGCTGCCTTTGCACAGGGAGCAGGAAGCAATGTTTGCCTGTGGGTGTGAGGTGGAAGAGCTGCATCTGCCTCAAGAAGGCTCCCAGTGACTTCCCCAGCGCTCCTGGCCCCGGGGTAAGGCTGGGGCTGCAGGAGCTACAGTGCAGTGTTGGAGCCAGCCTCCTGGTTCCCCTGGCCCATGGGATGGGGCTCTGGGGGGAGACCCAAGCCTGGATGGATGGGGCAGGGGTGCAGCTGACAGCAAGGAACTTGCTGGGACTGTGTCCTGGCCAGGGCAGGGTGTCCTGCTGCTCCTCTGGCTGCATCTTTCCTCTGACGTGTGTCTGTGTGCCCCAAGCACTCAGTGGTTTTGGGCAAGACATTTCTTGATTGTGCGGGCATTCTCCTTCCCTGTCTTCACTTATTGCTGAGCCGGGAGATGCTTATTATAACCTTCTGTCTGCTGCTCCTCTGAGCTTGGTGGCTAGGATGCATCTGGATGCCCTGTGCTGAAGTACTGGTGAGGCTTGGCTTCTCTGTAGAGACCAATGCAGCTGAAATGTCCTGTAGACCCCTATTGCACCTAGAGATAGACTTTAGACTGCCTAGTTCAGCTGAACTGCTCTTACAAAGGGCCAGTACCTCGTGGGTTCAGGGCCGCTTATGCCTGCTGCTAGCACACGGCCCAGCATTGCTGGCGCAAGGGTATGGCTGGTTTGTGCTCTAACCCAGGGTCCTCCCTTGAGCTGCCCTTCCCGCCCTGGCACCACTCCCCAGCACCTCTCCCAAGATGCTAGCTCTCACTAGCTGGGACAGAGACACCTTCCTGGCATGGCTGAGGGACCTGTCCATTTCCTCCCAGGCTGCAAGAGGTGAACTCTAAGATAAACAAGCGCCTGAAGGATGCCCTCTTCACAGATCAGTGGAGCGAGCTCTTCATGGATGTGCTGAGCCCCTTCCACTTCATCCTGGTAAGGAGGTCCCAAAGGGGCTAGGCAGCTCTGTGCCTGCCAGGCAGGTGGACCAGGGAAGGGACGAACAGCTGGAAGGACAGGCAGCTGCCATCTCAGCAGTGTGTGTGGGCTGACCCTGAGGGCTAGCAGTGCGTCTTGCCAATGTGCTGCCTGGCTTGTGCCACTCTGCTCCCTTTCCTGCGCCTTGGGCTTCTGCTGTGGTGCTTTCGGGACACCTCTTATTGCCTGCTGCGTGGCACCAGGGCAAGGAGGTGAATGTGGGAACAAGCCTGTGCTTCTGGCAGCAGCCTGCGGTCCCCAGGGCAGGTTCAGCTCCTGAGAGGGTACGTGAGCCTTAGCATTGCTGGGCTTACCTCAGCTGTCAGTATTCAGTGCACACATCTCTGGATGACATATGCTGATGGTCATCTACAGTGGGGGGCCTGCAGAGGATTCAGGTGGTGCCCCTGTGGCCTGGAGGTGGGGGAAGCTGTTCCTGCCCCTATGGGCTCTGCTGTGGCTCACATCCTGCCTCAAGCTGCTGCTCCCATTTCAGGTCAGCACTGTGCGGATGCAAGGTGTGATCCTGCTGGTATTTGCCAAGTACTACCACCTGCCCTTCCTGCAGGACATCCAGACAGACTGCACGAGGACGGGTCTGGGAGGCTACTGGGTGAGTGTGGTCCCAGGGGAGGTGGCGAGGGGCTGGCTTCCCAAGGAGTCATGGGATCCTCTCGGTGCAGGGCAACAAGGGTGGGGTGAGCATTCGTCTTTCCATCTTCGGCCACATGGTCTGCTTCCTGAACTGCCACCTGCCAGCACACCTGGAGAAGGCGGAACAGCGCAAGGAGGACTTTGCCACCATACTGCACATGCAGCAGTTCGAGGGGCGTGTGGCCAGCGGCATCCTGGACCATGAGTATGTACCTCACCACTTTGCTTCCCAATCTGGGTCAAGGGCTCTAGTGCCAGCCCCTGTCCTTGACTGCCTCCAGATAGAGTCTAGAGTCTGTCCCCTGAATCCCAGCACATTGGAGATATGGTCTTGCCTGCAGAGCTGCAGAATTGTCCTGTGGCTCAGTGGGGACCCTGCACGGTGGGATTGGTGTTAAGAGGGGTCTGTGGTTGCCCCTGGGGTGCATCCAGTCTTGGTGCAGCTCCTGCTATACTGGTGCTGCTGGGGTTTGGAACTAGTGAGGTGAAGGGCCCAGCTCTGCCCCAATGTCGTGCCTGTGTGATCTGACTCCGGTAGATGCCTCATGGTGGAAATTTCCACCCTCAATTTCTGCCCAGGGAAGTCAGGCCAGTTTGGTCAATTGTGCTTGGTCTTACCTGAGGAATCCTGTCAGTGCTGGCAGGTGGCCATGCTGTTGACTGTGTGCTGACACGCACTAGTGCTCCTGAGAGTGCCTGTGCTGTGGGCTGAGGCTGCCCACAGGCTGAGGATGTTTTCCCCTGCTGTGCTGCCTGGCACCGGTAGCCTCACCCCTTCCAGCCTGTTACGCTCCCTCCCATCCACAGCCTCGTGTTCTGGTTTGGGGACCTCAACTTCCGCATCGAGAGCCTTGACATCCGCTTTGTGAAGTATGCCATTGACAGCAACATCCTGAGCCAGCTCTGGGACAAGGACCAGGTGAGAGGGACGGGCATGCTGCTGAGCCTGAGCCAAGCCCCAGGTGGTGTTTGGCTCTGGCCAAAACTGCCTGTGCAGCTGTGGGACAGGGCATGTCCCCTTGTGCCTATGGGGCACAGAGGGCTCTAGCTCTCTGGGGAAGGGGCAGCACAGTCCCAGGGTGGTCTTTACAGTCTTTTATCTTTATGGGGCACACTTCTTCTATCAGTGTGCTAGGAAGAACTGGGGGCGTTGTTTCTACAGACTTGTGGCTTGCATGGCATGGACAAACCCCCTGAGCTGTGTGGGGCTGTCAACAGTGGGGCAGGGGTGACTGTGCTGGGGGTGGAGAGGTCTCAAGGCCTTGCAGAGGGGTCTGGTGTGCTCCCCAGTCTGCTCTCTTTCCCACAGCTGAACATTGCCAAGACCACCTGGCCTGTCCTCAACGGCTTTCAGGAGGGACCCCTGAACTTCCCACCCACCTTCAAGTTCGATGTGGGTACCAACAAGTATGACAGCAGGTAGGAGAGCAGAGCTTAAGCACGTGCTGAGCCTGGGAGTGAGTGGTGTGGCTGAGGGCTGCAGGAGCACGAGGCTTGGAGCCAGTGTGGGTGCTGATGCCAGTGTGGATGGATGGATGGGGGGGCACCGCTGGGGTGGGCATGGGCTGGACTGGGGATGGCAGGCTGGAACACAGCTGTCGTGCTGGTGCCAGCGCAGGTCTGTCCCTGCAGCCACACTGAGCTGTGTGCTGAGATGAGCCACATTCCCCACCCACAAGTGCTGTAGTGCCAGGGGGAGGCAGTTTGGGATGGAGCCTGCTGCCCCCTGCCAGGCAAGAGATGCCCCTCTGTGCCCTGCAGTGCCAAGAAGCGAAAACCCGCCTGGACTGACCGCATCCTCTGGAAGATCAAATCTCCCAGTGACGGGCTTGGTGCAGGTGGGTGCTGGCCCAGCCGGGGTGTCCTGTCGGTGAGCCAGCTCTGCTACTGTAGCCACATGGAGTACACCGTCAGTGACCACAAGCCAGTGGCTGCCATCTTTGCAGTGCAGGTGAGTGCTGTCCAGGGCCACTGAGCACACAGGCAGGGGCTACAGGGGTGAGGTGCCTGCTCAGTTTCTGCAGTGTATGAGGGGGTGTTTGGAGCTTATTTTATCTTTGGTGAGCTCAGCTGTCACTGCTGTGGCAGGGGGCTGCCGATGTTGTGTACCTTTGTTCACCATGTCTGTGTCTTTGATAGTTTGCTTCCAAGGCAGACAGTCCCCTGGTCGAGATTTATGTGGCCGATGAATGGAGCAGGCCTGAGCAAGCAGTTGTCAGGTACAAGATGGCTGCTGGCTTCCACCGGAGCTCCTGGGACTGGATAGGACTCTACCGGGTAGGGGCTTGGGGGCTGCTAGTGCTGGAGGGAGTGGGAACCACTGCTCAGCACCACAGGGTCCCTTCTGAGCTAACCCCCACCAGTGGGGATGGGTGCATGGCATGGACCTGTGCTTCGTACTCTCTCCCCTTGGAGGCCCTGGCAGTCAGTAGCAGGACTTGGCCCTGCTTCAGTAGACTCAAATCCAGCAGTGCCCTCTTCCTCCTGCTCTGTGGGCCCCACGGGGGCCAAAGCCTGGCACTGCTGGGGGGCTGGAGGCCAGGGCACTGCTGTGTGGGTACAACACAGCTCTTGGTGCTCTGTACAAGAAGAGGGGGCTGAGTTAGACGAGAGCTGAGGCCAGGCATGGGTCATGGTGCTGAGGAGGGCTGATGTTCCCCTATGTGCATGCACACAGGTGGGCTTTCGGCATCCTAAAGACTATGTGTCCTATGTCTGGGCCAGGAGCGATGATGGGGAGCGCTGCCTAGAGAAGCAACTCTGTGCACAGGTGAGCTGGGGTCAGCCCTGCTGTCTCCCTGCATGTGCTCCCCACCATGGGGGTACAGTGGCCCCTTTGTGCCCCTGATGGGGCAGTAGGGCACCTCCTTGTTGCTTTGTGCTGAGCCCTGGGCAGGCCTGCTGTGCTGATGGCATGGATTTCTGCTCTTACCTGGGGTTGGTGGTGGGAGGGCCCAGTCCTGGTGCCTATTGTCTGCCTCTGGTCTGCAGGTGATGTTCTCAGAGGAATCGCTGCCCAAGGGGAAGGGCGAGTACATCCTCGGATATTACAGCACCACCACCAGCAGCATCGCTGGAGTGACTGAGCCTTTTCAGGTCAGTATGGCCAAGGGGCTGAGGGAAGTGGGGGGATGTGTGTAGGGGCACTTGGCTGGTGGCCAGCTGCTGTGGTGCCCCACAGGGTGTTCCCCTGTGAGGATCAGCCAGCAGTGCTGATGCAAGGGTGCAGATCTCCCTGCCCAGGTCGGAGGAGGGCAGCAGCCCCACAGACAGCTCTGGCAGCAGCTCAGAAGAGGAGGATGACAGCATGCTTGTCCTGCTGGCCCCCAAATCCCGTAGTCCCAGCCCAGGCAAGATGAAACGGCACCGGAGCCGAAGCCCTAGCCTGGCCAAGTTCCAGGGCCTCATCCTACGGCCATCCAGCCGGGACAGGGGTACAAGCCGCAGCCCTTCACCCCAGAGCCGCCGAGGCCTCCCTGGGGACATCCCCACCATCCACCTGCCCCAGGAGGAGTCAGGGAGCTGTGGAGCCAAAGCCAAGGAGCCAGGGCGGGCAGCTGACAACCAGGAGGGCAGCTCCTTCTACCAGACTGTGCGGGAGCAGAGTGGCCCCCGGCGTGTATCTGCTGACAGCCCCCTGGCCAGGGCTGACCCGAGGAACCTGGGCCTGCTGCCTGCGCTCCGCCTGGAGATGATCGACCAGGCCCTGGGCTGGCGGAGGGAGAGTGCAGACCAGGGCTGCCCCTGCCGAAGGATGAGCCCCACCAGCCCCCCAGCCTGCAGCACCTCCCTGAAGGAGGGGAGCAGCCCCCAGGAGCTGGACAGCCATAGTTGTGCCATGGGCCACTGATGCAGTGGCCCCCTCCTTTGTCCCTGTAGCCCGCTTGCTGTGAGCTTTCCTCTGCCACTTTCC
>NW_010183529.1:7827-10235 GCF_000695765.1 Mesitornis unicolor
GCCTGGCAGGTAGGGGCCTCCCCCTGCTGCCCCCAGACTCAGCTGCTGCCCTGGCCTTGGCTGGGCTGGGAGGTGGCACAGGGAAGGGCAGGGCTGGTCCAGTACAGTGCAGGGGTCCTCCTGAAGCTCAGTTCAAGGGGAGGAGTGGGATAGGAGGCCAGGGCAGGGCTCTGGCAGCAATGGTGATGAGCACAGAATGAGGGCCACCCCAGGGTACCCCTGAGAAAAAAAGCTTAAGCTTGCTCTTTCCCGGCTGCTACCACTGTGCCTCAGCCTTGGACATAGTACAAGCAACAAAATAAACCATCCTGCCCGTCCCAGCTGCGCTGTGCTTACTGCAGGGGCCAGGCTCAATCCCTGGGGTGGGGGCCACAACATGAACAGGGGCAGTAGCCCAGCACCACATACCATACAGACCACCCTTTATTTATCTTCTGCTGCACACAGGGGTGGACCTCAGCATGCCCCTGGCTGCTGCCCTGCTCTTACTCCAGGGCAGGAGCCCAGCCCCTCCCTATGCCCCCTCCCACCCAGCCTGAGGAAGGGGGCCAAAATCACACCACACTGCTCCAGCCCCCCAAGTGAAGGGTCACAACTCCAGGGGTGGGGGACCCCTGCCATCTCCCCTGTCTAAGGGAACAACAGCTAAGGAAGATGGGCGGTTTCCCCTTTCTCAAGCCCTCCCATTGCTTTCCCTTTGCTTTGATGCTCACAAATGGCAACCACAGCCACCCCTACCCCTCCCTCCTCAGCCCCTCTGCCTGCCCCTGCTCTGGCTGTGGCCCCCCAACTCCATGCAGTCATGCCAGCAGCCATGCTCAGTGTCATCCTTTGTCAGTGTCATCCTTCGACCAGAAAATCAAGCAGCTCCAGCCTGTGGCTGGTGCCCACTTGGCTGCTGCACACTATGTCTTCCTCCACACCAGGCAGTGCTTCTCGGGCATCATCGGGGCACTGTATGGGGCAGAGCACCCAGCTTTTGCTGCAAGGCCAACCGCAGGCATCGCTCATAGAGGGTGCCATCACTGTCCTCTATCTTCCAATCTGGGTGCTCAGCCTTGGTGGTCGCCTGTTGAGGACCCCAGTGCCTCAGGGTCTTTTTGAGATGACGTACAGGTACTAGCACAGCCTGAGTCGCTGTGATACAGCTGCCAGAAGAAGCAAAGTGATGAGCATAAGCAAAACACTGCAGCACTGACAGCCTTCCACCCCAGCCCTGCTCATGGCACAGCTGATCAGGAGAGAACACTTGCAATGCCAGCTTCACGCTAAGCATGCAGGACAGCACCCAGCCCTGCCAGTGCAGCCCCTCCTGCCCATGCAGGATAGAAAGCCCCACACAGGCCACATTCCCTTGGCCCTCTGCACCTACCTGTGCTGTGGCCTCTTGCCCGAGCTGCAGTCAGTGGGTGGCTCCAGAACAAAGCAGCCCGTGGCAATGTGGTCAGCCAGAAGAGCTGCCTGCACCTCACCCAGGTCCCTTGCCCTGCGCAGGAACCGCGCCAGCCTGCGGCACACGAGCACAGCAGTCAGCAGCTGCTGCTCAGGATGGACATCCTGCTCGCCCCACCTCACCTGACCCCAGACTTTCTGCACACAGGGCTCTGTGACAGAGCCCTGCCTTTTCCTCCTGGACACGCACCTGCGAGTGCAGTTGCAGTGGAAGAGTGTCCGTGTGTCGGCGTTGTGCAGGTGGTACTTCACCTCGCAGGGTGCGATCTGGTGCTCACACTTATCCAGGTTCTTGTAGCCCTTGCAGACCCTGCCTAGGCCTGAGGACAGCAGGGTGGTGAGGGCTGAGGCCTTGGACATCTCAGCTGTACACACTCTGCCCCCAGTACCCACTCACCCGGCAGTCTGCGCCCCTGCACAGCATGCACGGGGGTGCCTCCATGCCAATCTGGGGCAGGGTTGGATCTGACACTGCCCCGGTGAGGGTGGGCTGTGCAGGCAGGGCGTGTCAAGCCCTGAGCCCCTTGCTGCACTCCTCCTGGCGTTTGTCTTCCTACAGCGAGGTCCTGTTCCAATACAGTCAGTGCTGTTGGGGGGCCAGGCTCCAACCACCGCTGTGCAGCTGGGTTCCTGGTTGTGGGCTCAGCCTTGTCCCTGGCAGATGCAGGGGACAAGGTATCTGGGCTTTGCGGCTGCTGCCAGGCTGCCACAGGCCTCCGTGCCTGGTGGAGCCCAGAGTTTTGCCCCAGTCCCAGTCCGTGTCGGAGCCGCTTGTGCCCTGCTCCAGAGGACTTCTTTCCCTTGCCTGGGGGTTGTGCTGCCGGGCTGCCCATCTCCTCCGTGGGTAGGCTGTAGTGGTACTGACTCTGCTGCACCATCCTTGCCAGGGGCATAACACCGTAACGTTCACACCTGGGGACGCCATGTGCCATAAGGCCCTGCACACCAGACCTGCC
>NW_010183529.1:10278-10528 GCF_000695765.1 Mesitornis unicolor
CAGCAGCACATGCCCCCGGCAGTGGGCCGGGACATAGGGCACCCCTCAGTGCACTTACCCTCCCCACCAGTGCCACTGGACACACTGCTCACTCTCCTCCAGCACGAAGCACGGCACCTCCAGCAGGTTGAAGAAGGTCACGCCAATGATAGTGGAGATGGTGTCGTTGAGGGCCAGCAGGCACTGACGGAACCTGCGGGGCAGGCGGGAGTGGTGAACGGCCCCGACACACTCTCCTTGCACTCCCCCT
>NW_010183530.1:0-1911 GCF_000695765.1 Mesitornis unicolor
GAGATTGCAAATTACTACCTAAGAAAGAGCTGCAAGCGAGAATTAGTCATGTTGTATCTCCTAGTAGAATTTTCATACATTGTCTGTCATCTGAAAGTGTACTGAGAAGGTACTAAAATTTAAATAACTTCTCTTGAGTTAAGGCATTCTTAGTACAAAACTGTTGAAGTATAATTAGAACAAACTCTGATTAGAGTTGCATTTGGCACCGGCTACTCTTTTGAGTGCTATTGACTTACCCTGCTTTGTTGAGGGAAGTGTAGGAACAGAAGACAGATTGACACTATGTTGTGGTTTATTAAATGTTTGTGATTCCAGATTAGGTACATGATCTAACTCCTATTTCAAATCAGTTTTAATGTAGTAAATATTGGGGCATGATAAATGCAACGCTCTCCAGAAAGGTTAAATCTTTTCTGCTCCATCTTTTCTCCTCCCCACTGGTTTGTTAGAAATCTTGTTAAGTAATAGTGGTATCCCAAGTCATAGCACTTCAATCAAGTTACTTCTTTCAACATGATTCTAATATGCTGTTAGTTAAGTTTGAAGTAAATTTCTAGAAGTAGTGTATCAGCCTTCCTTTGGTAGATACTTAGGTAGTGGTGCATAGTTTGAAGACAGTTAAATGGAAATGTGATTGTTTGGACCAAGAGGCTTATTTTCTGCCTCTTACTTCTCCCTTCTTTCATATTTTTTTTCCTCTTCTTGCATGTAGCTACCTAGAGTCTCACTGAATTAGTCATGACACTGGTTACAACACTTTCAAGTTGTCAAGAAAAAATAGCGCATCTTTCAGATAGTGCTATACAGAAGGGTCAGGATCACTCAAGTTAATTCCATTGTTTAAGAAAACATCATAGTCTTAAAGAATTTTATCAGATTGCATGTGTTTTGAAGCTCAGTTTCATGTATTTCTAAATTGCAATGCTGTGTGTGTGTTCAACAGGTATTGTACTCTTTGCTAGTTAAGTAGTAATTGGCTAAATCCTTTATTCACCGGATAAAATTTTACCTCTAGAAAAGTGTTTTTTTAGAATGTTAGTTTACAGGAGAAGATGGCTGCCATCGACACTACACAGAATCCCAGCTGCAGTCTGTGAAGTGGGAAAGTAGTATGCACTGTGCTGTTTACATACGTGATTTGAAGAAGTGGCAGAGAGGTCAAATAAGCAGGATTGTCTCTGAAACAAGTGCAGACGTAAACGTCTTACCATAAGAAGATTCATGCTTTTATTTCTCAAGTTTTTAAGCATTCATTAATGAAAATAATGTCAAATCTTTCCTTCTGTGTTGGTGTGTCCTCACACAGCCTTTTGCTTTTGTTGACAGTAAGTTATGTTGTACGTTGCTGCAAATAAGATTGTCTCATGAAAGCTCACATGGCTGTAGCAAGGAACCTGGTAGTTGAGGAAGGCTCTTGAGGTTGACTGTGTATGTTTACACTGCACTTTGCAACATGACACAGATTCCCAAGCCTGAAACTTTAGCTTAGATTCCAGAAGCTGTGTGAACCTGAGGGTCACATTAATTCAAACTTACTGATGCTTGCTAGAAGATGGAGTTAATTGAATTGCGTGCAACACCACTGGAGCATGTACAGTCATGCTGTTGCTTGAACCCTAAACTGATGGCGATGCACTGTGCCAGGTAGGTGTAGCATTTTCCACAGTAACCTCTCACACAGTGCTGCTTTAAACATGCATTTTGTTGCACTGATTTGAAAAGAGTAAGGAGCATCAGGAGAGGCATTTTATGAATAGATAACTTCTTGCCTCAGAAGTAGGAGTGACTTTTTAATCATACAGATAATCCAGGACTGGATTACCATTGGTTCTTTCCACCATCATCAGGTTATGCCCATGGGTCTTGTTACTTGGAAACAGAAGTGGGACTTCATACCTCTGGTGTGTA
>NW_010183531.1:0-7588 GCF_000695765.1 Mesitornis unicolor
TGGATTCAGCCTGGCCAGGTCCCTCTCAGAGACTTCCTACCCTTAACAGATCTGCACTGCCACCAACTCAGTGTCATCTGCAGATGAGGCGAAGAAGGTCATTGATGCTTTGCTGCTTTGCTCCATGTCCAACATGCTGTGTTTCCCTCAACCAGGAAGCTCCAGCATCCTCCTGGCGGCCACAAAGCCTTGACCATCTGCATCTGGTACACGACATCCACCCAGCCAGCAAAGAAGGTCACGGGAGGAGAGCAGCTGTGTGCTGGGAGAGGTGACAAATCCAGAGGAGCATGTTGAAGGTCTCTGATCTTGGATCCTCCATCCATTGACTGGTCAAGACAAGCATGGGACAGCAACAGAGATCTGGGATCTGTCCCATAAAGAGACTTTTTGACAAAGGCCACTGCATGGACTGGCAAAGAGCTCAACCCTCTCAGCTGAACCATAGGCGGAAAAATGAGGACATTAAGCAACTGGGCTCCAGGGACCACAGAGCAGAAGGAATAATGAGGAAAGAGTTAAGAGCATTTATTGTAATTGCCCATCTCAATGGGATTTGGATGCAAGGGCTTTCCTACAAATGTCTTCTAGACAGACGGAGCAAGACGTCATCCTCTTAATGACAACCACTAATCTTCATTATATTAGAAAATCTCTCATGGCAATTGTTGGCTGGGAGCACCGAGCCAGCACTGTCAAGGAAGTGGAAAAAAAATCCCTGCCTGCTCCTGAGGATGCTCCTGGGGCCACCCAGGCGGCTGAACCCCAAAATGGCCCTTGGGGAAGATGATGTCATGGATGAGAGGGGTCTCATCCCCCACAGGACCTCTCCTCCATCAGCCAACCTCCATCTGCCTGTACCCAGTGGTCACACGAGGACAAGCCGAGGTCTCACCAAGCTTTCTTGGCCACCAGAGACCGACAAATGAGTAGTGTAACTCAATCCAGCTTTTGAGCCAGCAATGTGCCCTTGAGCCAAGAAGGCCAATGCCATCCTGGGGTGCATGAGAAGGGGTGGTGTAGGGCAGAGAGGTTCTCCTGCCCCTCTGCTCTGCCCTGCTCACACCACAGCTGCAATCTTGTGTCCAGTGCTGGGCCCTCAGCTCAAGAAGGACAGGAACTGCTTGAAAGAGTCCAGCAGGGCCACAAAGATGAGCTGTGGATCTGGCACCCATGGTAAGACAGTGGCCTTGCCATGTTTCCTCACCATACAAGTGCTATCACTTGGAGCAGTGAGCACTGTGGAGCATCTCCTGCTGAGGAGCGGCTGAGGGAGCTGGGGCTCTTGAGCTTGGAGCAGAGGAGCCTGAGGGGTGCCCTCATTCCTGGGGATCAGTTTGGAAAGGGCAGTGTCAGGAGGAAGGAGCCAGGCTGTGCTCTGGGATGTCCAATGCCAGGACAAGGGGCAATGGGCACAAAGTGGGAGGCGGGAGGTTCAAGCTCAGCAGAGGCCAAACTTCTTGGTGGGAGGGTGCAGAGCATGGCCCAGGCTGCCCAGAGAGGTTGTGGAGTCTCCTTCTCTGCAGACACCCAAAGCCCTGGCCGTGTTCCTGTGTGACTGCTCTGGTGCCCCTGCTCTGGCAGGGGTTGCACTGGGGGAGCTTTCCAGGTCCCTTCCAACTCCTCATCTTATGGGATGCTGTGATTCTGTGTCTGGACTGTGCCCTCCCATCCAGATCTTGGCCATTTCAGGCAGAGCTACCTCAAGGGTCTTTCCATTCACATGAGGGACCATGCGTGCATCTCTCTGACCTATCCAGAGGTAGACGCCGACATTGGGCTTCCAGGTGGCCTCCCATGGGTTCTGCCCACCACTGTCCACCCCAGCAAGGCCCTTTGCACCCTCTGGGATCTGCTCAGCCTTAGTCCATCCAAGGAAAACTGCCAGCGAAGCTCTGGAGAAGCTGAAATCCAGATGCCTTTATGAAGGGTGATGTCCAGAACACAACACACTCCCTTTTCCTTAGAATCAACCCCATTAATATGGCGAGGTGAGCTTTGCTTTCAGCTTTTACGGGCGTTTGGCACTCACAGGGTTAAAATCAGCCACCCCGGGCTGTGTCAGCTCCTCTCTCCATCGCCTTGGCAGCCCCCCGACAGAGGGCACTGGGGACCCGCCAAAAACTCTCAGCTAATTAAGCAAAGCCGCTAATTAGCTTCTTGGCTGGAAGTGATGGAGGAGGGAGGGCGGCAAGGGCTGTCCGTGGGGTTTTTTTTTTTAACAGGCGGCGAAGTCGGGCTCGAGAAGGCGGAGGCATCTCCCGCAGCAAAAGCACATGCTGATGCAAACAGGTCATGTGTGCTAAGCAGGGTGAAATGGAATCTTTTAATTGCTTGGGTGGCCACGGGCGTCAGCCAGCTGGCGGGTGGGGACCGCTGTCCCCATACCCACATTGTCCCTCGTCTCTGATTTGCAGCTCCTATCCGGCACCGCCACCCAGAAACGGTCGGTGCTGAATCACCAACCCTGCTGGGAGAAAAAACTGCTCCGGGTAGAGAGTGGCGTGTCCCTGTCACTGCTCCGTGTCCCCATCACTTCTATGTGGCCCTGCCTCTGCTCCATGTCCCTGTCACTCTTCCATGTCCCCATCACTGCTCCATGTCCCTGTCACTTTTCCATGTCCCCATCACTGCTCCATGTCTTAATCAGTGCTCCATGTCCCCACCCCTGCTCCATGTCCCCATCTCTGCTCCATGTCCCCATCACTGCTCCATGTTTCTGTCACCCCTCTGTGTCCCCATCACTGCTCCATGTTCCTGTCACTGTTCCATGTCCCCATCTCTGCTCCATGTCCCCATCAGTGCTCCATGTCCCTGTCACTTTCCCATGTTCCCATCTCTGCTCCATGTCCCCATCACTGCTGCATGTGCCTGTCACCCCTCTGTGACCCCATCACTGCTCCATGTCCCCATCTCTGCCCCATGTCCCCATCTCTGCTCCATGTCTTAATCAGTGCTCCATGTCCCTGTCACTTTTCCATGTCCCCAACTCTGCTCCATGTCCCCATCTCTGCTCCATGTCCCCATCACTGCTCCATGTTTCTGTCACCCCTCTGTGTCCCCATCACTGCTCCATGTCCCTGTCACTTTTCCATGTCCCCAACTCTGCTCCATGTCCCCATCTCTGTTCCATGTCCCCATCACTGCTCCATATCCCCATCTCTGGTCCATGTCCCCATCACTGCTCCATGTCCCTGTCACCCCTCTGTGTCCCCATCACTGCTCCATGTCCCCGTCACTGCTCCATGTCCCTGTCACTTTTCCATGTCCCCATCCCTGCTCCATGTCCCCATCTCTGCTCCATCTTGCGCCCCTGGATGCAGGCTCAGCTCCCATGGCCATCTCTGATCGAAGCACGCTCGATGTCCAACAGTTGAGCAGAAGAGGCACTGGCAAACCCCGTTTCCAAACCAAACGGCGGGTCCAGGCCTGCCAAATCCCTCCCTTCCACTCCTCCTCACTTCTCCTGCCTGCAGACGGGGAATTGCATCCACCCAGCACACAGAAGGGGATGATTTGGGGTAAAGCTACCACAAAATCATGAAGGTTGGAAGAGATCTTTAAGATCATCAAGTCCAACATCAACCCAACCCCACCACGGTCACAAACCATGGCCCCAAGTGCCACATCCACCACTTCTCGAACCCCTCCAGGGATGGGGACTCCACCACTGCCCTGGGCAGCCCCTGCCGGTGCTTGATCACTCTTTCAGTAAAGAAATTCCTCCTAATATCCAATCTAAACCTCCCCTGGCACAATTTGAAGCCGCTTCTTCTTGTCCTATTGCTTGTTACATGGAAGAAGAGATCAAGACCCACCTCTCTACCCCCTCCTTTCAAGCAGGTTTCTCTGCCCTCACCTTGTGCTCTCGGAGCGCATTCTGCCGGTGGAGATAAACACCAGATACCATCAACTTGTTTGTCTTCCCCTCCTAGAAAGCTTGTTTTTTTCCCCATCTCGCTTAACTGGCAATTAATCCTGATGCTCCTGGGAGGTCACTCGCAGAAGCAGTGAATTAGAGGGCAGGGGAGGGTGGCGCACGGCCAGCGCCGTTGGGTATTTTTCCGCTTGAGTGTGTCTTGAACCAGGATGGAGATTGCTGCAAACCATGCCACCACTGACCAGCTCAGCAGTCCACGCAGTCACAGGGCAGCAGGGAAGGGAAGGCAGAGCAAGGAAAGGAAAGCAAGAGCTGGGGGGTGCTTCCACTCATCTGCACCTCCAGAAAAAACTGGAAACAAAGGGGGTATTTGTTAAAGCCCAGAGCAACCAAACAGGCAACTCCATAACCTCCATAATCTGACTGTAGACTTTATATCCTGTCTAAAATGTAGGAATTAGGATGAATGTGGCGCTACAGAGAAAGGCCACCACTTGTTTGCAGGTCTGTATTAGTAAAAGTACCCAGTGCAGATGTTTATGTTCCCTGTTTCCACCTGATTTGATCTGGATGATGCCAGCAGGTACCAAAAACCCGACCTGAGCAGCAGACCCTGCTGCTTCGCCTGCCTCTCATCCTCAGCCCTGTGTTCCTCATCCTGCTCAGCTCTGAGCTGGGAAGCTCAGCAGGGTCGGGCCCGCTCAGGACTTGCATGGGAGAGCGCCTGGGAACACCGGGTGCTTGCTGCCACTGCTGCTGGCTCCACACTGGGACTTTGCCAGTGCTCCCAGAGCCTCTGGGGACGTCATGGTCACTGGGGAGGATTTTAGATTGGTTTGTATCTCTATCTGGACATATCTGTACATATTCCATTCTTTCCTACTTCCATCATTATCCTGCAGGATCAGTGTTATTGTTTCATTCAATCTGTTGGTTTTCTAAGCCTCTCTCCCTTCTTCTCTTTTCTCTTCCCTTCTGAGGAGGGCAGAGGTGTTCACAGAGAGCATCTGCCTAGGGTTTAGTGCCCAGCCCAGCCCTAAACCATGACACACGAGAAGGCTCATAGCTGTCTTCCCAACAGACCTGAAAAGCACAGGTTGGAAGAGATGGCTTCATTTCTCAGGAGACTTTCCCACCTCCAGAGCGTTATGGAGACAGCACATTGAATCATCCGGGCTCGCTGTGCTGATAGATTAAGTCCATACCCACACAAACCTGCTTAAATTTGATGGAAAAATCCTAGGAAAGAGCCTAGAAACCAGTTCTAGGGTGGAGAGAAGTTCAAGCCATCACCCCACGATGTTGGCACAGGTTGGGCTGGACCAGCAGCACTGGGTGAACTGGTGATGGAGCCCAATGAAACGCCACAGACTGGGAGCTCACCCTGAGGTTTGACCCCATCACTGGTGCTCCTGTCCTGCTCCAGTTTCTGGTCATAGGTAGGAGACTCCTAAATGAGGATCACCACACAGAGAGGATGGATGGTTCCTGCTCCTGAGAACCACCAAAATATATCTTAAGGTTCATTTAAGGGTGGTAGTAAAGCTGCAAACTGTAGCATGTGAAGGGAAGGGGATGGGGAGGAGGATCAGAAGAGTACGAAGAAAACAACGGTGTTACGCGCTGTCCCACACCCCCACCTCACCGCCGAGGCCACATTGCAGACCCCAACCCCGATACCGGAGGGAAATTTTGGCTACCTGTAGTGGAGGAGTTGACCTTCCGCACTGTAATCCCGATAGATGTCGTATTCCTTCTCAAACACTCCGGAAGGCGACGAACTGCAAAACAGCAACAGCGAACAAGGGGGTTACCAACTGTGACCGCGACTTACCGAAGTCTCCTTAATTTTAGGATGGATGAAGATGCATCCACAGAGATGGGCTCCCAGTCCCTCTCAGTCTGGACTCTGCACTCAGGACCTACTCCTACCTCCTCCTAGAAAGCTTTGAGTCATTACTCAGTTGTGTAGCAGATGATGACCGAGCCCACCATGGTTGTGGTCTCCAGCTTCATTTCAAACCCTGCAGACTCCACATTTCACAGAATCACACAGAATCCCAGACCGTTCGGGATTGGAAGGGACCTCCAAAGCTCATCCAGTCCAATCCCCCTGCCGGAGCAGGAACACCCAGATGAGGTTACACAGGAAGGCGTCCAGGCGGGGTTTGAATGTCTCCAGAGAAGGAGACTCCACAACCTCTCTGGGCAGCCTGGGCCAGGGCTCTGTCACCCTCACTGAGAAGAAGTTTCTTCTCCAATTTCAGTGGAACCTCCTGTGTTCCAGTTTGTGTCCGTTACCCCTTGTCCTATCATTGTTTGTCACCGAGAAGAGCCTGGCTCCATCCTCGTGACACTCACCCTTGAAATATTGATAACCATGAATGAGGTCTCCCCTCAGTCTCCTCTTCTGCAAACTAAAGAGCCCCAGCTCCCTCAGCCGCTCCTCAGAAGGGAGATGCTCCACTCCCTCCATCATCTTTGTAGCCCTACGCTGGACTCTCTCCAGCAGTTCCTGTCCTTCTTGAACTGAGGGGCCCAGAACTGAACACATTATTCCAGATGTGGTCTCACCAGGGCAGAGTAGAGGGGGAGGAGAACCTCTCTCGACCTTTAATTTCCCATTAAACTACACTTATTTGTGAAGAATGGCTGTAGATGTGCCTGGACAGGTCCTAAACATCTCATGGCTTTGCCCAACACATGGTTCTTCCCAAGTTCAGCCCTTCCTTGTGACTTAGCATCGCTCTCGGTCAAAGCCAAGATGGGAAGAGGCGGCGAGCCCCCAAAAAAGCCCTTTTGGCCCCATTTTTGTCTACCATCTGGCATCTGAGCCAGCAGAGCCTTTGCTGCCAGAAGATGGAGAAGATCACAGAAGAAAATCAGCCTCATTCAGAAAACACAAGGCACCGAAGAGATTATTGGGCGTTTGCTCCGCATCGCACCGTAACGGCAAACATCTGGAGAAATAACTTCATCTTGAGCAGTTTTCTAAGGAACAGCACTAAAATTCACCCAGCGTTCACGTTAAGACACTTGCGGCAATGAAATTGGTTTCAGAAGAAGCCGAAAGGAAAAGAAGCAAATCTTCTTAACGGGATAAACCTCAAAAATTTCATTCAAGCAAGAGGTAATAAAATTAAGCTTCTGTCAGAGCTCATTTTAATGAGGCTTCCGAGCCTTGAAAATTATGACTGTGCTGAATTGCTTAATTCCTTTTTCCTCTTGAGTGCATGTGAATGAGAGCACCTCCTCCTCCTCCATGATGCCCGGTGTCTTCTCAAGAGAGGGGCATCAGCTCTCACTGTGATGTTGTACCCAGATCCATGGATACAGGATCTCCCTTCCCATGGGGAAAAGCCCTGCATGGAAGGGAGTTAATGCTCAGGAAGCTTCCTGGAAGATGCTGTGCTTGATGTCTACTGAAGAGAAAGGCCATGGACATTGGGAGAAGACGTCAAGGAAGGTCACAGAATCATGAAGGTTGGAAGAGACCTCTAAGATCATCAAGTCCAACATCAACCCAACCCCACCATGGCCACTAAACCATGTCCCCAGGTGCCACATCCACCACTTCTTGAACCCCTCCTGGGATGGGGACGCCACCACTGCCCGGGGCAGCCCCTGCCAGTGCTTGACCACTCTTTCAGTAAAGAAATTTTCCCTCAGAGGCAATCTAATCTCCCCTGGTGCAACTTGAGGCCATTT
>NW_010183532.1:0-2503 GCF_000695765.1 Mesitornis unicolor
CCAAATTTGCCATTTTCCCCCCAAATTTGCCATTTTCCCCCCAAAATTTGCCATTTTCTCCCCTAAACTTGCCCATTTTCCCCCAAATTTTCCTATTACCCTGAAAAATTGCCACTTTTTCCTCCAAATTTGCCATTTTTTTCCCTCCAAATTTGCCATTTCCCCTTCAAACCTGCTATTTTCCCCCCAAAATTTGCCATTTTCCCAAAGTTTGCCATTTTCTCTCTCAAATTTGCCACTTTTCCCCCAAATCTGCCATTTTTTTGTCCTAAATCTTCCATTTTTTCATCTCAAACCTGCCATTTTTTATCCCAAATGTACTATTTCTGTCCCAAATGTGCCCTGTTTTCCCCAAATTCTGCCCCAAAATCCTGAAGATTTGGTTAAAAATCCCAAATCCGCCATTTTTTACCTCAGAACGAGGACAAGGGGGAGAAGGACCAGGCCATTTGTTCCCCAAATCCCCCATTTTTTCCCCAAAATCCACCATTTTTGCCCCAAATTCACCATGTTTTTCCCCAAACCCACCACATTTTCCTCACATTTTCCCCAAAAATCCTAAAAATTTGGTTAAAAATCCCAAATCTGCCATTTTTTACCTCAGAACGAGGACAAGGGGAAGAAGAACCAGGCCATTTGTTCCCCAAATCCCCCATTTTTCCCCAAATCCCCCATTTTTGCCCCAAACTCCCCATGTGTTTCCCAAAACCCACCACATTTTCCTCATATTTTCCCCAAAAATCCTAAAAATTTGGTTAAAAATCCCAAATCTGCCATTTTTTACCTCAGAACGAGGACGAGGAGGAGAAAGACCAGGCCATTTGTTCCCCAAATTCCCCATTTTTTCCCAAAATCCACCATTTTTGCCCCAAACTCCCCATGTGTTTCCCAAAACCCACCACATTTTCCTCATATTTTCCCCAAAAATCCTAAAAATTTGGTTAAAAACCCCAAATCCACCATTTTTTACCTCAGAACAAGAAGGAGAAAGAGAAGGACCAGGCCATTTCTTCCCCAAATCCCCCATTTTTTCCCCAAAACCCACCATTTTTCTTCAAAATCCCCCATTTTTGTCCCAAACTCCCCATGTTTTTCCCCAAATCTTCCACATTTTCCTCAAGTTTTCCCCAAAAATTCTAAAAATTTGGTTAAAAACCCCAAATCCGCCATTTTTTACCTCAGAACGAGGACGAGAAAAACCAGGCCGTTTTTTCCCCAAATTCCCCATTATTTGCCCCAAATCCTCCATTTTTCCCCCCAAATCCACCACATTTTCCCCAAACTTAACCCAGAAACCCCCAAAATTAACCCCAAAACCCCCAAATTTTCCCTTTTTCCCCTCAGAACGAGGACGAGGAGGAGGAAGAGGAGGAGAAGGACCAGGCCGAGGACCTCTTAGGCCGCAGCTCGCGGGCGGCGCTGCTGACCGAGCGGACGCGGGTGAGCGCGCCCCGCCCCTAAAACCCTCCGATCCCATTGGCTGGGGCCGGTGGGCGGGGCGTGACGTCACTTCCTGTCCCCGCAGAACGAGCTGACGGCCGAGGAGAAGCGCCGGGCCCACCAGAAGGAGTTGGCGGCCCAGCTGAACGAGGAGGCCCGGCGGCGCCTGACGGAGCAGAAGGGGGAGCAGCAGATCCAGAAGTAACCCCCAAATCTCCCCCTTTTCACCCCAAAAATCCCCCCCCGGTGGCCATTTTGGATCCTTTTGGTGGACACCCGTGGGATTTAGTGGCCGCCAATGGGATTTAGTGGCCGCCAATGCGGATTTAGTGGCCACAAATGGGACCTGGAGGCTTCTGTGGGGCCGTGGTTGGGGTCTCATAGGTTTTGGTGGCCACTAATGGGGTTTGAGTGGCCACCAATGCGATTTAGTGGCACCCAATGGGAGTTTAGTGGCCCCAATGGGGTTTTAGTGGCCCCAATAGGGTTTTAGTGGCCACCAATGGGTCTTAGTGGCCACCAATAAGTATTTAGTGGCCACCAGTGGGGTTTTAGTGGCCACCAGTGGGGTTTTGGTGGCCCCTATGGGGTTTGAGTGGCCACCAATGGGGTTTGACTGGCCCCTATGAAGAGTCAGTGCCCACTAATGCGATTTAGTGGCCACCAATGGGGTTTGAGTGGGCACCAATGGGATTTAGTGGCTCCTATGGGGATTTAGTGGCACCCAATGGGAGTTTAGTTGCCCCAATGGGAGTTTAGTGGCCACCAATGGGATTTAGTGGTCCCTATGGGGTTTTAGTGGCCACCAATGGGGATTTGGTGGCCCCTATGGGGGTTTAGTTGCCACCAGTGGGGTTTGAGTGGCCACCAATGAGGGTTTAGTGGCCACCAATGAGGGTTTAGTGGCCACCAATGGAGATTCAGTGGCTGCCAATGGGGATTTAGTGGCCACAAATGGGATCTGGAGGCCTCTATGGAGCCGTGGTTGGGGTCTCATGGGTTTTGGTGGCCACCAATGGGATTTAGTGGCTCCCATGGGGAATTCGTGGCCACCCATGGGGTT
>NW_010183532.1:2528-4643 GCF_000695765.1 Mesitornis unicolor
TTAGTGGTGACCAATAGGAGTTTAGTGGCCACCAATAGGGTTTGAGTGGCCACCACTGGGGGTTTGAGTGGCCACCAATGGGGATTTAGTGGTGACCAATAGAATTTAGTGGCCACCAATGGGACTTTAGTGGCCACCAATAGGGGTTTAGTGGCCTCTATGGGGATTCAGTGGCCCCCAATGGGATTCAGTGGCCCCCAATGGGGATTGAGTGGCCCCTATGGGGTTTGAGTGGTCACCAATGGGGTTTGGCCACCAATGGGGTTTGAGTGGCCACCAATGAGGATTCAGTGGCCACCAATGAGGATTTGGTGGCCACCAATAAGGATTTTGTAGCCACCAATGGGGTTTTAGTGGCCACCAATGAGGATTAAGTGGCCACCAATGAGGTTTTAGTGGCTCCTATGGGGATTTAGTGGCCACCGATAGAAGTTTAGTGGCCCACAAATGACCTGAAGGTTTTCCCGGCTCCTGATAGGGCGAGGAAGTCCAACATCTCGTACAAGAACCCGGCGCTGATGCCCAAGGAGCCGCACATCCGGGAGATGAAGATCTACATCGACAAGAAGTACGAGACCGTCATCATGCCCGTCTTCGGCATCGCCACCCCCTTCCACATCGCCACCATCAAGGTGGGCCTCGCCGCCAGATTGCGCCTCCAATTGGGAATTTGGGGGGGGTTGGGGTGGGATTTGACCTCAAATTTGAGGTTTTGGGGTGGAATTTGACCTCAAATTTGAAATTTGGGAGGGGATTTAATCTCAAATTTGAAATTTTGGGGGTTTTGGAGGTGGAATTTGACCTCATATTTGAAATTTGGGGCAGGAATTTGACTTCAAATTTGACATTTTGGGGGTTTTGGGGTGGGATTTGACCTCAAATTTCAAATTCTGAGGTTTTGAGGTGGGATTTGACCTCAAATTTGAAATTTGGGGGGGGATTTAACCTTCAATTTGACATTTTGGGGGTTTTGGGGGTGGAATTTGACCTCAAATTTGAAATTTGGGGGGGATTTAATCTCAAATTTGACATTTTGGGGGTTTTGAGAGTGGAATTTGACCTCAAATTTGAAATTTGGGGGGGGATTTAATCTCAAATTTGAAATTTTGAGGTTTTGGGGTGGAATTTGACCTCAAATTTGAAATTTGGGGGGGATTTAATCTGAAATTTGACATTTTGGGGGTTTTGAGAGTGGAATTTGACCTCAAATTTGAAATTTGGGGGGGATTTAATCTCAAATTTGACATTTTGGGGGTTTTGAGAGTGGAATTTGACCTCAAATTTGAAATTTGGGGGGGGATTTAATCTCAAATTTGAAATTTTGAGGTTTTGGGGTGGAATTTGACCTCAAATTTGAAATTTTGGGGGTTTTGGGGTGGAATTTGACCTCAAATTTGAAATTTTGGGGGTTTTGGGGTGGAATTTGACCTCAAATTTGAAATTTTGGGGGTTTTGGGGTGGAATTTGACCTCAAATTTGAAATTTTGGGGGTTTTGGGGTGGAATTTGACCTCAAATTTGAAATTTTGGGGGTTTTGGGGTGGAATTTGACCTCAAATTTGAAATTTTGGGGGTTTTGGGGTGGAATTTGACCTCAAATTTGAAATTTGTGGGGGGAATTTAACCTCATATTTGGCATTTTGGGGGTTTTGGGGTGGAATTTGACCTCAAATTTGAAATTTGTGGGGGGAATTTAACCTCATATTTGGCATTTTGGGGGTTTTGGGGTGGAATTTGACCTCAAATTTGAAATTTGGGGGTACAATTTAGTCTAAAATTTGACATTTTGGGGGGTTTGGGGTGGAATTTGACTTCAAATTTGAAATTTTGAGGCTTTGGGGTGGAATTTGACCTCAAATTTGAAATCGCGGGATGAAGGTTGACCTCAAATCTGAAATTCTGAGGTTTGGGGGTAAAATTTAACCTCAAGCTTTAAATTTTGAGGCGGATTTTAACCCTAAATTTAAAATTGGGTGAAGTTTAACTCCATGTTTTAAATTCTAAGTTGAAACTTAACCTCAAATTTCAAATTTTAGGTCAAAATTTCACCTCCAATTTGAAAATTTTGTTGTAAACTTTGAAAATTTCTCATTTTCCCCTCAAATTTCTCCTCAAA
>NW_010183533.1:0-8912 GCF_000695765.1 Mesitornis unicolor
TGGATGATCTTTCGAGGTCCCTTCTAACTCCGAATATCCTGTGATTCTGTGAAATCCCCCCAGACTGATAGCAGAACCTTCCTTTGGTGCGTATCTGCTTTTGAAGTGCTTTGAGCTGGTTCATCACACTTGCTCCACGATTTTTCATTTGTCATTGTTGTAGACTACCCATATTTCATCACCTGTTATCACACATTTCAAAAATGGATCATTTTCCTCATGTTTCCAGTGAGAATCACAGATATCAACAAACTTAGTGAGTTGAGCTTCTCTGAGCTCATGTGGTACCCAAATATTTAGCTTCTAATCCAAGTTGTTTTAAATGGTTTTCAATGTTTGATTTCGATATGTTAAGATTATCAGCAATCTCCTGGGTTGTTAAATGCCGTTTGGAGCTGATCAATGCCTTTATTTTGTCATTGTCCACTTCAATACCAAGATCTCCAAGCCAAAACTTGGCAAACCAATTCTGGCACTGCCAGAGTTTTAAGGCATCTTCACCACACACAGCACTTTTTATGAGCTTGCACAGCTTCCCTTTTCAGAAGTAATACAGCAAAATATGATTAAAATGTTCCTTTTGATTTTCCATTTTGAAATTAATGCCAAAAAAATAACTGTTAATGAAATCATACAATTTTTTTCTAAAATAAGCTTGAATTGTCAGCTGTCAAGTTCCATAATGAATTTGCAATTTAAAATGAAGTTAGTTACATTTCAAGACACCTATGTCCATCTACTAAAAAAATACAATTACTTTTTGGCCAGCCCAATAGCTCCTAGCATTTCATGCCCACACAACAAGAACAAGTTAGAGGAAATACTGCATGCAGCTTCTTAAAAAGGAGCCTAAAAAGACCAGATTTAAAAAGAAAGACTGATTAGTCAGCTCTGATTCTTAACTGACATGGCCTGCAGTGAAGGTGAAGCTGTTTAGATCTTCTCACACACCATTTGAAAGGTATGCTCTTCATGAAAAAAGGCTGGTCAATCTCAAAACTCAAGACAACCACAGAAGAAAGCAGGAGACATCCAGAGGAGATCTGCAAGCCTCCTTGACTACTGGGCAATGTCACTCTGCTATAATTCAAAGACTAGCAGAACTTTTTGGAGGAGTGCTGTATTAGTTGCCATATTATTCAGAAGATACGCAAGCAGCTCTGCTGCTGGTCTTCCCCAGGTCTGCCTCACCACCCCAGCTCCTTCAAGAAAGGGAAATACACTGTAACACATGCCTGCTCTGAATTTCCTTGCCTTTCCAGTCTACATTTGGAAATTAAAACTGTAATTCGACAACGTGAGAAACAAAAGGCAAACAAGGAAAAACGTGGTTTTCTAATTAGAAGTGTTGCAACAGCATTCTTCCCTCTTCATCGTCATACTGCCCTTCTACAGCTTTATTTACACAGCCACTATTCCTGAGGAAAAACCCCTTCACAGCCCAGCTCCAGTGCAGCACTCCCACTGCCCTCTGCAAAGCCCTGCTGCACCAACTAGAGC
The DNA here is from genome assembly GCF_000695765.1 of Mesitornis unicolor. Lineage (NCBI taxonomy): Eukaryota > Metazoa > Chordata > Aves > Mesitornithiformes > Mesitornithidae > Mesitornis > Mesitornis unicolor. The sequence continues at coordinate 1,501 of NW_010183533.1, forward strand.
TGCCTGCCAGCTTAGCATCATGCATCTTGTCTACCTCGGCCCTCGAGAATGACCCAAGCTGTGACTGAACAACCAGTGTCGCCTTCTACATTTCCCGAAGTTTTCATTTTCAAAATCTGTGTTAAACTCATATTCCAGCAGAATATAAAGGGCAGAAAGAATTGCTGAGCATCTGCAGACTTAAGTACACATTAAAAGCTCCCTCCGTGGATTAATAACTCAATGTATCTAATCCTGGCTCTGAGACCAAGGGACTCAAACTACACATTGATGTGCAACTTAATACGTACCACCATCATACTCACTTACTTTTACACATTACAAATCCTCTAGTGCTTCCGTATTTTGTACCAACTGAAACAATGTCCCTTGCAGTAATAGTTTCTATCCTCATTCTTCAAAAATTCAAGAATTTGATTGCTAAATGGTAAAAACAAAATTCAAAAATAACCTGAATACCCTGTACAATATCTCAATACTCTGAATAATACCTGAATGTACCAAAACACATTAAAAAGTTTCACGCCTCAGCCTGAAAAAAGAAAGATGCCCAGTTTGGTTTAGTCAGCTGATAAGTTCATGCTACACACGTTCTATGTGAAGCAAGACATAATTTACACACACTTCTACTTTTCTTCCCAGCCCCCTTCCAAGAATATACATAGGAAGGGCAGACTCCTCAGCATTTGGTAGCACTCTTCTTTAAACTCCATGTTGCTCAGCCCTGTATTGTACTTGAATTGTCTCATTTAAAGACAACACCTTTCCTATTTGTTACATTAGCATCAGCAAAACATCAAGCTCCCCAAGTGTTTCATCTGACACGAGGTGGCAGCATGCCCAGCCCAGGGGGTTAGACCCCACTCACTGGCTGAACTCGTGCTCCTGAGGCAGCGGTCACTCAGCTGGGCAGAGGCCTCCAGACCCATGCTACTGCAGAAAAAAAAGTACACGTCAGCACTCTCCACATTTCATGTTTTAGTGAGAGGCACAGCAACTGGCTGAAATAGTTCTTATCTCTCCCTGGGCAACTGAAGAACAAACAAATGGTCTCCCACAGGTGTCCAAGCTCAGCACTTGAAGTTCAACACAGAAATTATACCATGGATATCATTTTTCAGTAGTTTCAAATTCATTTCATTTCAAATTCAAGTGCATATCAGACATCTCCATACTAGCCAAAAACAGTTGTATGTAGCGTATTTTCCAAGGTCTAAAGCATGTTGATATTATAACACTCGAAGTAAACACAAAGTTCTTTCAATTATGAAGAAGCTAAGAGATTATACTCAATGAAATATCAGAACCAAGATAATGAATGAGGTCTAAATGTTAGCATCACGTGATTTAACAAAGAATGGCAATACCTCATTACACAGACATTCTGTCCAAGCAGATAAACATCAAACAAAACTCACCCCTTCTCCAAAATAATCTGAACACCTGGTATTTTATACACAAAATCAAGACAGACTAATTTACTCAAAGGACAAGTGACAGTTTCATGTATCTTCTTCAAAGCAGGAAGTGCAGTTAAACCCCAATGAATCAATGCAACTCTGGTGGAGCAAAGCCAAGGAGCTCACATCAATTTCCTCACAATAACCACCACTATCTGCAATTCAATCACCAGCTGACACTCAGCATTAAAACAACATATATAGAAAATACAAGCACTCCTACTCCATGAGCCAAGAACCACCACATTCTTGGAAATGAGTTTGAAGTGAGAGATGCAAGGGCTACCACATGGGCTAAAGCACCAGTATTTGCCCTAAGGTAACAACACAAAAAGTCTTGCAGGTTGTAGAGTTCTTGTAAATCTCAGCACATGGGTAGAGTAAGACTGAAGCAGTATTACAGTGCTAAGGAGTTTAAACAAGACAGTACCCAAACAGTAACTTCTCAAAGCTCACCTCAGCTGGATTTTTGGCTACCAACTCAGATCACCAGCTGGAAACTCAAAACCCTTTCCACAGGTGATGCCAGAAGGTCAATCTCCCTCTCTTCTGGAGCAGTCTCTCTGGGTTATACAGTCATGCTTCTCAACCGAGTAAGCAAGTCACTCCAGAGTGGTTTAGAAGCCAGTAGTAAATTAGTATTAGGTGCCTGGAAGTTACAAAAGGGAATGTAGCCCAAGGAATCCCTTCAAGAACTGCTTTGTGAAAGCAGCATTTATCTGGAGAAGAATGCTGTGCTGCAGGCAGGGAGTATCTGCTGTGTTTGTCATTCTTACAATTCTTCCCTCTTGGAGGATCTTCCCTACAGCAAACAAATGTAATTGCTCTCTAGTCTGAAGTGACATAACTTCTGGTTTATAACCTTAGACACATACAGGCCCTGTAGCCCACACCTTCAGCTGAACCCCTGCAGCTGCACATACACCTGATTCAGTTGCTATTCTGTTTGCTGAATATCTGATATGGCAACATGAGCCTGGGTTCACAATTACAGTTTAAATCTACAGCAAGTGCCAAATGAGGACAAGATTTCAGGCATAAGACTTCAAGGGCTCAGGTACATAAAAGCACGGTGTGCTTTTTTTAAACAACTGCTCTGGTAAAACAGATTTTAACTCTCCTCACATGTTCCTAGCCTCAACTATTTCATTACTCTTCCTCTCACCACATTGTAATAAACAAACCCAAGGAAACTGGTGTTGCTCTACTGTTCTTTCATAGAAAGCTTAAGACAATTAGGGTGAATTAAAGATTCAGGAAAGCCAAGACATTACAACTATGCTTCTCAGTACACCCTGAGCCAAATATGATTCTCACACAACAGAATACTTTACTAGAAGCTCTCTCTATTCCACCTACTGCTACAGCTGACACCAGTTTCATTTCTATCTTTGAAGAGACTGCTCTACTACAAAAATGCATGCACACTGCTCCTTCCAGACAGTAAACAAAAAAGCACTTACAGATTTTTCAAACACTAGAGATCAGTCCTTTGAGAAGTACTTTTCAAAGTTTGCAAAATCAGGAAATCTGCTATGTTATCCTTAAGAAAAGTTAATGAAGGAATCAATTGTCTGCCATTTATTTGCTCAAGCAAAATAAGCTCAGCTCCTGGACAACACTTTACCTATTGCACAGAGAATTTTTAGCATGCTCTGTAGCAAATACATCAGATAACTGCTGAAGAAAACTTTTTGGCCTATATCACCAACCCTGAAGACTTACATACAGCAGTTCAATTTTGGATATGACGACACTAGAGAGGCATTATGCTTGCCCATCACGTTCAGCCTACAAATGATTTTTCATGTGATTCACATTATCTGTTCCATACTAACAGGTACAGTGACATTTCAGAAAGCCTGGTTGGCTGCAACCTGTTACACTACAGATGTCTTTACTTTACTCCAGCTCCAAGTAGCTTCTAGGAAGCCAAAGTAATTACAGAGAACGGTAGGGGTTGGAAGAGACCTCTGAAGATCATCCAGTCCAACCCCCCTGCTAGAGCAGGATCACCTAAAGATCACATAGGAATGCACCCAGGCAGGTTTTGAAAGTCTCCAGAGACAGACACTACAACCTCTCGGGGCAGCCTGTTCCAGTGCTCTGGTACCCTCCCAGCAAAGGAGTTTTTCCTTATGTTAATTACTCTAGTCTATTGCATTAGGGTTATCATTCTATTCAGTTTAAATAAACAAATCAAGTTGGAACAAACAGCTATGTACACACATTCATTTTCTCGTACATAATAGTTCAGATCTCAGTACATATCAAGTCAATCTACAAAATTATTTGGTTTTGCTGTAAACTGCTACTTGCTTTCATATAATAAACCGTATTAAACATACTTCACACTTCTATCTTGTATCTCAGTTTATTCCTAAAAAAATTTAACCAATTAATATATCCAGCTTGGTTTGCTTGGTATCAAATGATGTAAAAATCCATACCACATTAGTTAAGTTATAAGATGACAGACAGGAATTGCTGGTGCATATGAAGTCACATCTGTCTTCAGGTTATGACACTTCTTTTATCAGGCTGTTTCCAAACGAGAATCTACTTTATCTGCTCCTCTACTCCAAGCATTAACCTTGACTAGCAACTAACTCCTTTGATGCAGTCAGTCTCCTGTGAGCTGCCATACCTTCCCCAATGCAGCAGGCTCTTATTCTTCCGACCTGTTACAACTCTGTAGTGCCACCGGCCCTTTCCTTCTTTGCCCTAAGTTTCCACCACCTTAAGCTCAAGTCAACTATACCAGGATTCAGTTCTGTGTCAAGTGTTGCTTAAACACTATTGTCAGAAGAGTTATAGATTTCTTAGAGTACTGGTAGTAAGATATGCACAGTCTTTGATGTTAGTTGTTACATTCAAGTAGTATCAGCTCTTCAGGAGTTATTTCATATTGCTGCTTAATAAAGTCATAATTGTTACCAGCAACTACAGCAAGAATCGTAAGAATCTATGTGAAGGCATAGCAATATTAACACATTACCCTGAGCAACCTGGGTGTGAACGTGATACAGAGCAGGCAGCTGGCTATACATTCATCCCCTAGTTTACTCTGGATTACGGTATGCTCATAATACTGAAGAGATCCACAAGCCTCTCTTCAGTCCATAGGAAAGAAGCTTCTCCACAGACAGGAAAATCAAGAAATCCTGCCCTTTCTCTTGCTCCAGGACAGAAAAACTTTAAGCCTACGAGCTACTGAGTCAAAATTTAGTTATGTTCAATCAATACTCCCTTTTAACAAGAACCAAGTTGTTTACAGTTTGATTTGAATAAGTTATAATACAAGCTATTATGGCAAGATAAACATCAGTGCATGCTCCATCCCTGGGGCACTCTTACTTTCCAGCATATATAACAGTTCCTCTGGTACAACTGTGTTCTAGGAAGTTGTAGCACCTCGCCGATTTCAAAGCAGTACGTGTTGAACATTTCATGTACTCAAACTTCAAAATAACTGAAAGTTTTTAACTCAAGTCTCACCATTTTAAAAAGCAGGAAGTGTATGACAATCTTTAAACACACCAATTTACACACATTGTTTAGCCTCCAGAGGCATTTTTATTTGGAAACAGGAACAGTTAGATGAGCACCCACAAACTCTGCCAATGCCATATACTCTCCTTCCTCCCCTCACTGGTGATGAATAATATCTGATCCTTAACAGTTTGGTCTTTGAACTATCAACAGAAAAGCCAAGTTCCTACAGGTCACTGTCTAGTGACTATTGGGTAAGCAGTCAGAAAAGAAATTCTGTGATCAGAGAGCCTGAAGTACTACAAAGGGGTTTTTTAGTCATAGGAAGTCTTCTACTTTGCAGAAGAAACGCAATATGAGAATAGTGTATCTAAATCGGGTACAGTAGTGTCTGTAGCTTCAACACCATTCCAAACACTACAGAAAAGATGCAACAGGCATAATAAATGGAAATCCAGCTTAAGGTACTTTTGGCTGCAGTTTTGCTAGGAAAAATTAAAGTAAGTTCAAAAGAGGCAGAAAAGCTGAATCATCATACAGAAGACTGCAGGAAAAGAGTATCTGGGTTTGGATTGTCCTAATGTTGCTGATTAAGGCCATGCAGTACCACTGTACCATCCATAGGTCAGTTATTTTTACCAGATTTTTCAGTCAACCTTCTAAGTCTCACAAATAGATCAACCAGCTCCAGATTAGCTGGAGGCCACTAGAACAGAACTCAGGTGTTCATCGCTTACCACCTCCAAATCAGTATACACACCAGGATTGTCTTTCTTCCCCATGACTCGCTTCAAACCCTGTGTATTATCCTCATATATAAACTCTACAGAATTTTCATGTGCAACATCTCAAATGCTCAGAGGGAACCTTAAGACAGAGATGCAGCTCCCAAAAGTTTTTGTTTGTTTCTATACATAGAAAATACCTGGGCTCTAGGTACACCAGAACAGTTTTACCTATGGTGCAGACCAAGCTTTCCAGTACCTCCCATACACTCCCACAGCAAAGCCTCCAGCAGTTGTACTGTTTTGATCATGGGCTTCTTGGAGCAACATAAGTTCTGTTCTTAATCCAGAACAAGTTATTCAGAGCAAAAATAGTAATCCATTATGATTCCATAGCAAATCCCAATACAGGAGAGCAATGCTGACAACTTGCAGAGGTACAGGTGTTAAGTTCACCATGCCTCTGTTTCCATGGAGAAAGCAGCTATTGCTTGATGGAGGTCACACACATCTTCACAAAAGCCTGTTTCTCCTGCTTTTCAGAGATGCAATAACTGGCTGTAGAAATTATGCAATAATCCATTTAAAATAAATCCCTGAAAACTAGCCAAACGGATATTTTTTCAGAAACAGTGATTTCTTCCTGAATTCAAACCAAAGAATAACGCAATATGGAAAGCAACAATTTTGGAATGATCCGTTTCTCCCAGTGAGCAGCAATGTTTGGCACACCTCCTGCAAGATCAGTAAGCCCCCCTCAGTGAGAACTAAAGGCTTTCAAAGTTGTTAAGATCTGACTCAATGCCCATGCTATCCCAGCCTTCACAAAGCAGGCAAGTTGAGCTTGTGGTCCTGGGCCACAGATGGCCTGTTAGGATAATTCACACTGTCCCTTGCTCTCTTCCTGAAGAGTTGAGAGCAAACCATGAGCTGAATGAGTTTTCCTCAAAGGAGAAACAACTCTCTTATCCACTACTTGCTCTATGTGCCTCTTTACACTAACACAGCTTGATGGAGAGCAGCAGGCTGCCTAGAACCTAAACCCTGTTATGCTCTTACAGGATAGCAAGCAATGTCCATATACAAAATCCACATCTGAGAAAGGAGAGATGACAAAACAAATACAAGTCCACCCCAGCAGAAAGGCAGGCCTCATGATGGTAAGTTACACAAAATGACATCACGGTGTAATTGTAGCATTTAAAAGAATCTACTAGAATAATAAATTCAAGAGCCAGCGAAACAGTTTTGAACTAGACAATTTGACTCTTTGTCTTCCCTTGGTCTCATGTGACCTGAGATTCCTTACCACTAAATATGGTAAGAAACTGAGAAGGTAGTTAATATACTTAAAACTATTAATTTCTAATAAACTTGAACGAGATCCCAATATATGAGTACATTTTTTGCAACATTCAAATAAGGTGAAAGTTTCACACGTGCTGCATTTTTCATCATAGCAGCCTCAAAGTATTTCACGAACACTGAACCTCTTCTCTAATTATTACGGTAACTGCGAACGACTTGCCGTTTTAATACAACCCCACTTACTACTGAAACAAGTAAGAGACTTTAGACCACCTTCCTTCCGTTTCATCCAGTCCCCACATGGGTGAATCACTTCAGCACTTGACCCGCGTTTGGGCTTAGTCTCGTCCTCCTCTCCGCCGCCGCCTCACAGCCCTACTGACCCTGCAGCCCCCACGCAGCCCAGACGGGGCCTCTCCCGGGCCCC
>NW_010183534.1:0-45775 GCF_000695765.1 Mesitornis unicolor
TATATATATATATATAAATGAAAAAAAATCACTGGCTTACTCTAAGACACCAGTTCTGAGTCTGACACTTCACAGGCATGCCAAGGAACTTGGAATAAACTCGGCGAGTTTATCGGTTTTTATGATCGCAGCAATCAGTTCAGCTGTGTAGGGGAGAAATGGGATTTGGCTGCGTAACTCAAAATAGTCTCCGAAGGAAGCAGACATGTCTGTCCCTTCATAGCTCTGATACAAAAAGAATATTAAATGCTCCCTGATACCGGCCACCAGTTGCATTTTCCAACCTTTGGTTGAGCTGTGCAAGAGGTAACTTTCCAGCGCTGTTTCAACTGTAAAACAATTTTTCCTTGGTTTTGAGGATTTTCATGCTTTCTCTCCTACAGAGCAAAGCAAGCCTGCCCCATTGCTTAAGGGTGGTGTTGTATACGGGCTGGGGTTTTACAAAGCTGGGGCTGGGGTGAGATCAAAGCAGCAGGAGCAGCCGGGTGGTCCGTCCTTCAGAGCACGCCAGTGGGAAATTTTCCGCAGCCGATGTTTCAGTTGTGTTTCAGACCCTGCTTGCGGAGATGCCGCAGCAGCGTCTGAGGGGACTCCCAGCTGTGTCGAGGAGACTTGACGCTACCTTGCAAAGAACTGGCAAATACAAGGTGTTTTGCTGGCAAAATGTTTTGTTTTGGTTAACTAATATTATTAGGTGTGTGATCACCTGGTAAATTCTCTTGCATTCTTAAAATCAGCGATAATAGGATTTGTTACGTATCGTCATTTGCTAGCACTAGGAGTAGCTGCCCAAGGCTTTTTAGCTGGTGTATGAGATCCAGGGCTTTCACAGAATCCTACTCCATCCCCTGCCAACCAAAATAGGGAATAGGAAGTTTTAGAATCTCAGTTTCAGTAAATTTGAATCAATCAAAGCTGCATTAAGAATATTTTTTGCTCCATGCACCTTCTCTATCCAAGCTGAAGACTGTGTTCAAACTAAGTGACAACTTGGAGATTGCAGCCGATTTCCCCACATCAGTGCTGAGGACCGCGTATACACATCAGCTCTGATCCTGCCCTGCCTGAGACACGGTTGGTGCACTGATTGCTAAAATCCCTCTGAGTGCTCTGCAGGGACGAAATCTAAAAAAAGGCATCCCTGCGTTGTGCACATTAAACCCCCTGAGAAGTGGGATTTTGGGTCCTGTGCAGCTTTTGCATGGTTTTCTGCAGTCTAGAAGTTGTATAAATACACTTGGTTGAATCCATCCCATTATTCTCTTCTGGCATGGGATGGTCCTGGATTGACAGAAAGTAATTAAAAATCTGAAGGTCCTCACACATTTATTACAACCTTTCCTGTCTTTTGTCCAGTGTTGAGAGCTTGCTGTGCTTCCATGGGTTTGTTTTTTTGTTTGTTTTTCACTTATTTAGGGGAAGAAGTGGCAAAGGAAAAGGAAACCAGCTAAGTAAGCAGAATGTAATTAGCAAAACTTAGAAGTGGCTCGGGTCCTTAGATAACAAGCCTGTCTTAAGAGGGCAATACAGCAAATAACAGCAAGTTCTTGGTACATTAGTTCTTATCTTGTCATATGAGTTTGGTGTTACAACAGCACTGGTTTACCAACACAGAGTGCCTGGTCTTTAGTTCGAAACAAACTCTGAGATAATGATGCCAGTTCTTGCATCACTGGCACCAGCCAGATTCGCCCTGTCTGGAAATACCTGACATTATCTGGTGTATGCAGTCACTTGCTGCCATGCAAAGGTAATTGCTCACTGACCCAGAGAAGACATTTTTTTTTTTTTTCTGGAAACTTATGTGCTTTTAACTGCTGAGAAGTACTCAAGAAGTCATAAACCTGTGAGTTACTACAGGCTGCACTCCTGGAACATGTAGACCATCTCGACATATGGAGTAAATCAGGACGGCTCCACTGACTTCGGTGCAGCAGCATCTGTTACCGCTCGCTGTAACCTTGCTCCAGACTGTAGTGATGGCTGTCTATGGACAGTGGATAGATAAAAACCCTCCCTTCTATATTCCCTTGTCATAGCTTTACTGTTTATGAACAAATAAATGAGCTACAGGTGGAGGTGAAATAGTAAATTATTTTTGCCTCTATAAAATTACTTTATTTGGACATATGCTAAGTTCCCTCTCGCTCCACTTGGTTCCTAAATCAAGTAGTTGATTAATGCATGCACTTTGTTACTAGCACTCAAAAATACATCAGTGATTAGTTCAGAGATAGAGATTGGTGTTTAAAAAAAACCCAAACCTCAAATGTGCACCTGCACAAAAACAAGTCAGGCAGAGCTGACTGCATGAAAACCGGGTGGGCAGCACCCATGTAAGTCACAGGACTATGGGAAGAGAAGCTGCTTTTCTCTTTCCTTGTGCCAGGAGAAGCAATGCTATCAGGCTTATGTATGATGGATCAGAGTGCAGTGGTATTGCTTCAAGCAAAAGTCATGAATTTTAATCAACTTTACTGGCTGCCTTGAAATTTGAGTTGAAAGATAAATGTGAAAAACAGGCAGCCCGTATTGTTTCTGGAACAGAACTACCCCTTTTCTGTTGATTAAAAGAATTTTTCTTTTAACTTGATAATAAAAAATACTTCCCTTTAGTTCTGGAATTTTTTTTAGTCTAACCCTTCAGGTCCTGCCAGCCCTGGGTGCCTCCCTGAGCCAAGTGTCACCTCGTGGCCACCCAGACAGCTGACCTTGGCTGCGGAGACTTTCCAACCAGAGGGGCTTGTTGGCTGTCTGCTTTCAGCCGTTTTAAGAAAGATAGGTTTAGGGCTTTACTTAAATATTCTTAATGGTTTTTTTTAAAGAAAGAATAGACTTGCCTGGTGAAAACTGCTGAGTGGACTGTCCGGGGAGTTGGAGTCCGGCTTATATTCCTTAGGGAAATTTGGCACATCCAGCATACTTGTCCTTCACTTCTGTTGCTCCAGAGATGCTTTTAAGGTTATGTGGTTGCTGTACTCATTTGGGCATTGATCTTCCTAATTAAATATAAGTGATTTGAATGCTGACATTGTCTAGGGGGGGACATCAAAGCTTTGAGAAGAAGTGGACTGAAGCTATCAGCTCACATCCCTGGACAGGAACACACACCCGTGGTGTTGTTTGCAGCCACTGCCAGGCTAGTCCAGATTATTTTGAGTAATTGAGAGTGCTTTCCTCACTCCTCTGTACAGACATTTGCTTTAGGGGGTTATTATAGCCACTTTTCTTGTTTTGCCATTAAGTCACCTCTGTGCAGGAGTAAGTTTGAAGGGTTGTATTTAACGCCAAACAACTTTTAAGAAAGGGAAGGGGAAAAGTAGCCTACAAGCACCAAGGAGATAAAAAAAATTGGTGGAAGACTCCTGAGTGGCTCCTCCTCTCTCAACCACGAGTGCTGTGGTTTTTTTCTGTTAGGAGCTTCTATGGTTCAACTCCACACCTAGTTTCTCATCTCCTCTGGTAGCTGTAGGTTCAGCAACTGCTCCATATTAGTGACGATTTCATTGCACCTGCAGCAGGGGCTTATTTGATGATCTGAGAAAGTCTAGCTGCTTTCGCTGGTAAGAAAAGCAATATATTTGGGGGCCTAAATTGGTAAGAAGGGGCACATACAAACCTGCTAAGTACAAATTCCAGCTTGTTTGTACTCTCAGTTGGTTACACCCTTGGCTGAGAACCCAAATATTTCAAGAATTTGTGTTGAGGTATATCCTTTCCCAAAAGAGGCATGAAGTTAGATTCCCCTTTTTCATCAATGGGTGCAGTTTCTCTAAGGTCACCAGGTGTTTGCTTGAAACAGATATGTTAATTCCTTCAAGGTATGTCCAGAGACTTTGGGAGGGGAGGTGATGCTTTGCTCTGGTACGAGAACCTGGTGGCTGCTCCTTGTGCACGTGAGATGACTTGGCTCTTGCTTTGATGGGAATTCGCATGCTGTAAAGGAAACCCACCTTATTTCCATGTCCCTTTCATAGAAACTGAGATGCCATACAGTGCCATGCTTTGCTGTAGTGAGGCCATTGGTACTACGCCAGCGTACCCCAGTGACTGATTTTTTGAATATTTTTTTTCCCTGAGGCCTTCAAACCATGTATGTATGCCGAAGCAGAAGATTAGCTTCAGTAAGGAGGCTCATTTCAGATGCAAATGCTCTATGGGCTGCTGCACAAATGAAGCCTGCCTGATTTTTAATTTTTAGAGTTTTGTTTGTTTATTTTAATGCCCCACTGGAGCACTCTTGTTTTGCTTGCTCCTTCTTTCCATGTTGCTGTGCTGCAGGTTCAGAGGTTGGGGTGGTGTGAACCCATTCAGTTGTAGTGTTATGCCATAGTAGGATCAAGCTGGATGGTTGGTAGGGCTGTTATTATTACTGACATTATTTTTGGTATTACTTCCTTCTAATACCATTTGCCAATGCCTTGAGGTGTCCTAACATATCCACACACTGGGTAATCAGCTGCCTGAGAAGGTGCATGAACATCATGGGGTGCAGCACATTGAGGTACCAGGGCAGGATGTGGGCAAGCAGTCAGTAATCCCTGTGCATCCCTTTCCTTGCAGTTACCTGGCCGAGCAGTGCTGGAATGGCGGCTTCATCTACCTGATCATGTTGCGCCGCATCAAGCGCAAGGCCCCTCTTCCTCCCTCCAACGGCAACAACAGCAACAGCTGTGACCCCAAAGCCAAGCCCAGCCCTGAACCTGGCGACAGAGCTGCTCAAAATGGGAAAAGGACCAGGAAGTTTGGGGTCATCACCAGAACACCAGGCAGCAAGGACAGCAAAGAAAAGCCAGGTTCTGAGCACGGGAATGGGCACTGCACCCCGATGGAGGTGGAGGTTGCTCAGCCGGAGACCTCTGAAGCAGAGAGCAATGGGGAAGAGCAGCTCCAGAGCATGGGAACACAGTACCGGTGCCGGCTGTCGGATGGCGGCATGCCAGACATTGGTGACCAGTCTGCTCAGGTATGTTTGCTTTGGGTTTTTCTGGAGAAGGAAGCAGCAGGCGTGCAAGCGAATTAAACTAATTTCTCAAGCAGTTTTCCTGGTTTCAGTGCTTTGTCCTTGGGCTGAGCCTCTGAGTGACAAACCAAGCTGTCAGGGCACCGAGCCGTGGGATGGGATCTAAAGCAGGGAGGAAGGAGGGTTACAGGGTTAAATAATATTTGTGAGGAACCTCTGTCATGCTCCATCTGTGATGGAAGGGAAAGTCCTTATATCTCTGACCTGTCTGGGTTGGCCTTGGGATTTCTTTTGTTGAGACAACTGATGACCTTAAACGCCTGGGAAAGGAGGTGTCGGTGGAAGATGGTCATTTTGTCCTTTGAGGCTTCATGTTTAGCTCTGAGCTTCACAGCACCTTAAAGCTCATTTTAACATTTGAACTGAAGCTTCCCTTTCTGATACACCAGACCACGGTGCATTTATTTGTGTTAACAGAACATTGGCCAGTGTTTGGGGACCACGTGGAAGTCATTGTGAATTTTGCTCCAAGTTGATGAGATGGACAATTTGTTAATGTTTGGGACGACAGTGGGATTGAGGCTTTCATTGCTTCTCTCTTCATCCTAATGGAGATCTTGGGGTTTGTTGCCTGACTGGAATTGCAGCGTTGGTGGATGGAGAAAAATAACCAGAGCCTTGATCGGGTTTCAGTACTCATCTATCACCAGAAGACCTGTCTGCCAATCTTTCCAGAGATACTGATAGTATAAACAGATGAACACTGCTTCATTGGGCTTGAGACTTGCTGCAGCAGCTGGTTTTGGTTTTAATACTTCAAAGCTGGTAACAGAGCAGTGTGAGTGGACATCTCATCACTCAGTTCTGTTGAGGAAGCATGGGTTTAAATGTGTCCTCTGAATTAGTGCTCCCCAGTACTACTGCAGGGTGGTGGTTGTGAACTTAAATCTAATTTAACTTCACACATTAATTTAACAAGTACGTTGGAAGGGCTAAAACCAGTTTTAAAAAATGCTGGTCTTAAATAACTGTGATTGAGAAAACCTGCTCTTCCCATCAGTGAGACATGTTGGATTTCATAGTGCAGCAGGAAGGAGAGGATGTTTGTGTACTGTTCTTGCAACCCTCGTAATTGCAGTTTTTCTGAAAGAAAACATTAAAAGTTTAAAAATAAATACTTCAGTGTTTTGAAAGCTCTGTTCCATATAAAAACTTCTTCAGTCTGTTCTGAAGATGTCTAATTAAACACGTTATGAATGAAGATGAAAAGAGTTTGGTATGAGGAAGTGGAAAGCTAAAATACATATATATATAAAATAAACTCTTGATCCAGAGTCATGTATTACCTTGATGTTTTGAGTCATTTTGGTCTGAGAAGTACATTGTTAAATTCAGAATATATATATATATATATATGTATCAATGTGAGCAATAAATACATTTTTAATGCAAAGCACATACAAGGTGGCTTTGTAAAGTGTAAAAGCGTAGTTGAGTCACTGGAAATTTCAGAGCTATAATCTGTTCAGTTGTGGTGTATCTGTCATGGAGCCTCTTGGGAGGCAGAGTAGTTTAGTAAAATTGCTTCTCTCTCTCTTTCTTTTAATTTCCCCCACCCTTAATATTTTGCTTAGAAATATGACCTCTGTGTGTGTCAGTATTAATTACATTTTCCTGACATCTGAATGAGGAGAAATGTGAATAGTTGGAGTCTGAACAGCTTGCCTTGCTCATCCTCTGCTTTTTAAAGATGAGAGGCCTTATAGAAGCCCATCACTTTAGCATCTGTGGGATAGCTGCTATCGGAGCAATGAGTGGCTTAACTCAGTTTCTTAATAACTATTGAATACTGACAGTGAATAAAATTTTCAAAATTATTTGAGTCCTGTTTAAAAAAAAATTAGGAAAAAAAAAAAAAGGCAAGGAGTAAAAGACATTTGGGAGTCTCAAGTCTCACTTCCAGCTCAGTTTTGAAAGCGTGACCTGGCACTCAGGCATGTGAGATCCCGTAGTGTCAGGAGCCTTTTGAAAACAGCGTCCAGGACGTCATGTCAGAAGCTGCAGCCTCCTTCCAGGCTTCAGAGCGCGAGCCAAACCTCTCGTAGCTGCAGGATGAGTTATCCGCTCCTGAGCGGGGACGGGGAGCATTGGCAGGGCATTCTCTTTGTGGGGAAAGTGGCTCCATCCTCACTGCCTGCCCCGTGCTCACCATCTCCTCCATGCGTCGACTAATTGAATATCCAGGGCTGTCAGCCCCGTGCCTTTGGGGAGCAGTATATTCACTTTGAGAGGACAGGAGCCAGCCTGTGGGATGGAGGTCGGCTGCAGGTGGGAGGAAAGGCTTTGAGAAGCTGCTCCGTGACAGATACAGCTGCGGGAGGACCTCCCTGGTCCTCTCCACCGCCCTGGTCCTCCACACCACACCTTCCCCCTCCACTGCCCCAGTATGCAGGTTGGGGAATTACTGAAATAGGAAGATGGAGTCCAGGAACGCTGTAGAAGGTTAGTTTGAAGTTGTAATGAAAACAAGGGAGTAGAAATTAGGTCAAACCTGCGTGTCTTCAGCCGCTGCTGTACTGAACCCAGTGGCCAGCTCATGGCTGATGCCTTGGGGTTGTTGCACTCTGAGTACTTTTGAGGCATCCATGTGCCTTCGGTGTGGTTTGCTTTCAGGGTACCTCCTCTCCCACGAGCATGGAGTTGTTCTCCCACTTTTTCACTGCACGCTGCTAATGACAGCAGTGCTGAGTTGTGAAATAGAGACGAGATGAACGCTGTTTGTCAAGGGAACCTGCCAGGAGATTCCTGCGTTACTGGTTTGTGTGCATGTGTCAGTCCCCATCTTCAGGCTCTCTTTCATCCCCCAGATCTCGGTCTGTCTCTCCTGTGCGCTTGGCATCGCTATTGCTGCGTACAAACAAATCTGCCAGGCTGTTTGCTGGTGTGTAACCCTCAGTAAATATTGTACCTGTCAATTAGCAGGCGGCATGTCATGTTTACAGGTGGTTAAGTTATGCTGCAATATTTTTAGGATGAACCTAAATGCCCTTTAAAGTGTGAGGATTCAAAGCAGCAAGGCTGTATCTGCCTGGCAGGAGGATCTCAAAGGCCTGGAAACAAGACCTGACCTTGTGGAGGACCCAGGGTGGCTGCAGTGGGAGTTGTGGGCAGTGATTTAAGACCAGGCAATCTCTGAGCCAGAGTAATGATCCGTCACATCCTGGGAAGACTGGGGAGCTTAAATACAGGAATCAGAGTTTACTTCTTTTATTCAGTGGCCTGAGACAGGGTGGTGTTTTGTAATTATAAAACCATAGATGAAAGAGGAGTATGAGGAGGGGCTGCTGGGGTCAGCTGAAAAATTATAAAGAAAAGGAAACTGAGGTTTCCTCACAACATACAAATTTTGTGGTTTCACTGTGTTTACCGATAGGACTGAATCCATCACTTTGTTCTCTTTCATGGTGTTTTTGGAAGAGCTGTGGACCACCACTACCTTAGCTGTTCAGCCCCTAAGAACAGCTGAGAGGTGGCCAGGTACACGTGGCAGGGGCAGGGATTGGAGGTAGGACTGTGAGGCTTGCGAAGATCAGGGGTACAGCCGCGAGGGGTGTGAGTGTAGTTTTCAAAGGGAACTTGAGCTGATCCAGGTCCGGCTGGTGTGATGAGAGCCTTTCGTTGATGAAGCCAGAAGAATCTTGGGTGGAGGTGAAGAGCACCTGAGCAGACCAGACACCTTTGCTTCCTCCGGGCCCAGCAGGATGCTCTGAAAAGTCCTTAAAACACCAACCTTCAGCTTCAAGATCTTTGTTCTGTGTTGTTAACCCATTACTCTGCACTGCGCTTGGCTTCATTTTATCAGCAAGTCTACTTGTTCGGGCCCATTACTTTTTTCTTATTAAGATGGCTTGTCTCAGGAAAGGCTGAATGCTTCTGGATTGCATTTTACTTTGTAGTTAGGAAAGGCTGACAGCCTTTCTATAGCAGTATTTACCAATTAGCATTGGTAAATGCCAGCCTTACCTTGCATTTTGGTTAATGGAAAATGTTCCTTATCTTGCCAAGCAGAAGAGGGAAGCTAATGGTACATGACAGGAATCAGAACTTGAGACTTGAAATAATGTACTGGCTTTAAGCATTTTACTGGTTTTTTTTTTTAACATGATGGAGGAAAAAAAATTCTCATCCACTTGCTGTACCAAAATGAAAACCTTGCTGTGAGCAAGGTACTTACAAAGGTAAATACGCTCAGCTCCGCTGAAGCTAAGTTGCTTTACATCAACTATTTTGGCAACCTAAGCAGTAATTATTATTTCATCAGGGCTTTTATGGGACTCGCATATGATGCATGTTTTAGACATAAATAACTCTATTTTTAGTTTTTAATGTAGACACCTTTAGTCATGTAAAGGCCTTCCTCAGAATCTGTTTCTGTTCTTAACGTCTTTTTATCTGTTGTGTTTGCTTCCAACTTTCATTAACATGGATCCTGGGGCTATCTACTGTCTTGAAGTTTTAATGTGCACTGTGATAAGCATGTCTTCCTTCTCTTGCCTGTTTTCAGTTGTAAACTCTCTTAGGGACAAGGGCTGTCTTTTAATTGTAGCTGTACAGCACTGACAAAACTTGGCCTTGCTTTTGCTTGGGGTTTTAGGAAGTGCTTTGATGTAACTAGTAGTGCAATTATAGTTAATTTTTCTTGCTGCCAGTTATGTTCCACCTTGCCATAAAACAAACCATTGTCACAGATTTCTGGGGTTAAGTCTCACTCGCTGCCAAATTTTTTCAACTGACACAGGGTTTTACCTTTCTTTGCTGTGATTTAAGCGACAGCGACAGCTGTGATAGCTGTAGATTTTAATTTTGAATAGCAAGCTATACTTTTATTCTGTTTTTGGTCTGAGTTTTCTGAGGGTACGGTGGAGGGTTTGGTGCAGAGTTAGTCTGGTAATAGATAAGTTGTAGTGAGTTAGTGTTAATGCGTCATCTCAAAATGGGGGTTCTCAGTCTGGGAAATGAGCTACCTGCAAAGGCAGCACAGATACACACGAGGTTGTGTTACAGGTCTTGGCCATGCTCAGCTATCACAAACCATAGGTGAGAGCACCAGTATGAAAGCATTTCTCACCTACACAGAAAGTGGTTTTTTTTCGTTTTGCATATGGTATTAAAGATAGAGCAAACCCACAACTGAAATGTGAAGGACTGTGTTAGCTGAAATGTAAGTTCACACCTTTTTATGTTTTAATCATTAAGTGCGAATGTTTGAAACTAAGTGGACATGCCTAAAAATAGAGTATGCTGTTTATTTAGGTTGCTGTAATGTTTCAGGTGTTAGTGGGGATTATACAGCTACATATACTTATTTTTTGAGGCAGGGTGCTGAAACCACCGAGCAAACCCAAAGGATTCCTGACTTCAACAGATGTAACACCAGTCCCCATGAGAGACCCCTTTTTAGCTGACAGGGGAGCATAGTGACTCACTCTAGGATGGGCTTTCATCTTCTGCAGGCACCAAGGATTTTTTAGAGAAGCTGTAAACTAACCAACCAACCGTTCCCAGTAGAGAGAATGAGACTGGGCAATATACTTGAGGGAATGCAGACGCCTTGTAACCCTCAAAAGCCTGAGCTCCCTGAAGGGAGCTGCTGTGCCCAAACCCTCCAGAGTCAGGGATAGCTGAGAAATCCTCAGGCTGATCTTGGAATAGAGCTGACGGCAAGAGGGGAGCAGCCCAGGAGGTGCAATCCAGATGGTGATGGCTCAGGATGACAAATGACTCCAGCAGATTTTTGTAAGGGGTGATGATGTAGTTCAGGTGCTTGCAATGGCTGATAAAATGTTTAAAGCCCTTGCCAAGGAAATGATGTCAACAAGCAGTCTGTCTCGGGAGATGGGTCCCTGGGGAACAGCTCGCATTAAGTCGCAGAATTTGCATCTCCACTGCTATGATGTCTTTTTTGTGATCTTAATTATGTGTTCGTGTTTGGGGGAGGGTATGTTTTTGCTTTTGACAGTTCCCCAGGCTTTATCCCCTAGGATGCTTCTCTTTCCATGGGGAAAGTTCTCGCATTTCGGTGAAAGGATGCCAAGCGTCTGGCGGCCGTTTGTCCAAACAAGGGGACTGGTTAAATCAGCAGTGGACACTTGAATGCAATCACAGTTGTATTTGTGCTGCTGGCTCTTGTCTGTTTTGAGGACACGGAAAGTTCATGGGGTTAACACTGTGTAATTCCTATTAAGGGCTACTTGGGCTTTGTTGTTTTGGGTTTTTTTTTCCCCTCTCTTTCAAGTAGTGTCAGAGATACCCACTGCATGGCTTGCATCATCTGGAGGTAGAAGCCAAAGGCTTCTTCTCAGTGCTAAGAAATTTTCATACACAGCAGAGATGGACAAAGGACTATTGTCTTGGAGTAATTTGTTGATAAAGAAGTTTAGAATTTTTTTCTTTTCTCCTGCTTTGAAATTGTCTTGGAGTTATTTAGCTTGCTTTTACAGCAATGAAAACAAAACCCAAGGTAGCAGATGAAAGCGGGAGTCCCTGCTGTCAAATCAGCCTTAAAAATCACCTGGGTAAGATCAGATGAAAAATATACTCATTATCCACTAATGAAATAATTGCTTTGTTAAGAATCTGCAAAAATCAGATTTTGGCATGACTTTCTGATACTGAGTCATTCACACTAATATCTGTGATGCGAGGAGTGATGGCTTTTGACCATATCTTGAGATTGACGCATTTGAACTAATCACCTGGTATGCGATCATGCAAGTTAATTCCCCAGGTACTGATCCGCCTTTCCCAGCGGCCTGCTGGGGAATGGGGGGAATGAGAGGAGGCACGATTGGACCCAAGGTGGGGGAGGCAGGTGGGACCAGTGCTTTTGGTTTGTCCCAAACCAGTGAAGAATGCTGGGGAGCAATGTGCTGGTGTGGCCATCCCAGTATAGGCCCTGTCCCTGGAGAGGAGGATGCTGCACTGGTCGTTGCTTGAAGGAAATTGCTTATATGCTGTTCTGAATATTTCTACTAGGGAGATTTTGTGCTGGTTTTGTGCTGGTTTTCAGCTGTGTGGGATCAGAATGTTGGCTGCCAGCTCTTGTGAAGCCTATTGGGATAATTTTTTTTTAATGCACAAAACTTACAACTTTCTCTTAAGTGTCACATTTCCAAAGCAGGTTTGTGGCTGGTAAGGAAGAGATCACTCTTTATTTCTGCTGCTTCTATGGGGTAAACCTGTGAGGTTTGCAAGTGGGAACCAGTCCCTGTAGACAGAGAGACAGTAAAAATCTATGTTGACATGTGGAGGGAGGGAGACATCCCATGGGCTGTGTTAGGGCCTGTGACAGCCAGTGAGTGCCTACAGTCCTTGCGTGGTTATTGGTATTCTCATCAGGGCTTATCTCTGTTTTTATTTTAAAATTGCTACATATTTATGCCCGATTCAGCTGAATTGCTGCTGTGACAGAAAGTGGTTTTTTGTAGACAACTATTTTACATTTTCCATTTTACTGTCTGGCTTTTTAACTACTTACTGCGTTTCTGTTTTCCATTTGTTTACACCTTGCTCCTGCCAAGCTTTTCTTTAATACAAGATTTCAAAGCAATTTCTCCTTTGTATATACAGATTTGCAGCTTCTTGAACACGGCACAGTCAAAATCAGTCAAACCCCTTTAAACTCCCCTGCAATTAGCTGGTGAAAGGAGAGGAGGGAAGAACAGCTCCGACGTCGTTCTATTTATTTATTTATTTATTTCCCTCAGCACTTGGAGGGAAAACGTTCCTTTTTGTTTTATTAATGATGTGCTTATGAAATGGAGCGTTTGATGGTATGCGACTTGGAGCAGGCAGAAGGCGAGCTTCCCCACATCGCGCTGGCAGCGCGCTTCCTTTCTGATCCGCAGCACGCTAGTTTATTCCAGATGTGGGCTCGCTCCGAAGAGGGGCTGCCTGATGTGCAGTGGATTCACAGCGGAGGAAGGCGGCCTGCAGGGACCCACTTGAAACCACCAGCTGTAATTTCTATTCTCACTTAGGGTCTGTTACATAAGATGACCCTTTTTTAAGGGTTATTTTTTGCTTGTGATTAATCCAAGTAGAATATTCATACTGTCTTTAAAGAAACATTTTAATTATTTGTGGCTGAGGCACTTTGAAGTTGATCAGCTGCAAGTGGAAAAATCTGGTCCGAAGGGCTGCCTGCTCGAAAGAGCCAAGTTGGGAGGAAAGTTGAGTCACCTATGAATGATGTAACTGCAGAGAACAAAAATGAGCCATTAGCCCAACTGCAGCCTGACTTGGCCACTTGTGTTTCTTCTTGCTATGGGAGTGTTCACAGAAGTGAGGGAAGTCAAAAAATGTAAGTCTGGAATTGACTTCAAGAGTTGACCTGGTCTCATCTCCTCCTCTGAGGCCATCTTTGACAAATGTTGCTCCATCATGTCCATGAAACCCTTCCAGTGAGGGGAATCCACAGTTCCTTTGGGTAGGCAGGTCTGCTGCTGCTCTGGGTTTACATGCAGAGTCCATGGGGTGGATCCAAGCAGAGTTAACATTTGCTTCCAGGAGATGGGGAACAAATCTCTTAAGGGGAAATTTTGGCTTATTCCTTTGACACTCTCAAAGTAAGCATGAATGTCTTTGTGAGTGTCCATCTTGGTCAGATCTCAGGTGAATTGCATTAAATGTGGATTGTCATGTACAGGTTGTCAGCCCAACTTATCTAGTGAGTCCTTTGCACTTAGGTTCTTATGTGCTGAGCTTCGCTACAGTGACCTGCATTGAGTTAAGGGCAATTGAAAGATATAGGTTGGTCTCTTTATTCTTAAGAGTGGCCAGAGCAGTGTATTGCCTGGTCCCTGTCTGTGGCATGAGCTCGTGGTGCCTCTCTCTCTGTCCTTGCTCAGGATGCTTGGTGTTTGGCTGGACCAGCACGAGCACATCTCTGTGCTTGGGGCATGAAATGCTTCTGCACTGAGAGCTGTGGGTGCACATGTGCAGGTTTATGGTGTCACTCGTGAAGGAAGCTGGGGGGATTATTCTGAGTCATTTATAAATGAAGCGATGAGAATTATTCTGAGAGGATGGAAAAGTTCAGGTGTTAATAGGGATATGAAACTGACAGCGGCCAAGCAGCAACCCACATTCTGCATCCGATCAGAGGAGACTGGTCACCAGTTAAACTCGTCCTTCTCTGGGCTGGGATTATGCAGACCCTGAGGACAGTGACACCAGACCTGCAAACTGCCAAATCTGGCTGCACTGGCAGTTTCCCATGGGTATTGTGAGTCTCTGGAGGGGAGTGAATACACCAGAGTCCTAGCTTCCATTTAAAGACTAAGTGAGCTTGTAATCTTTTTGTTTATGAAGGAAAGCTTGAAAATATGATCCCTTAAAAAATTTTCAAAACTAAAGACGTGCATTACTTTGCTATTTTTTTATTTTTTTTTTAAAGCATTTAGGATTTGTGTTGTTGAACCTGGGAATCTCCAATAACTCAAGAAAACTGGTTTGAAGTAAAATTTAAATGCATTTACAAATCCTTGAAATTGGCACAGAGCTTTACTATGAAGGTTTTCCCATGATGGAGTCACATAAGATGCACACCCAAAGCAGCTGCGTTTCTTAGCTGGCTGTGAAGTATCCCGTGCTGCTCTGTGCAAAGGAGATAGCAGCTTCGTGGGGAGGGGATGTGGGTTCTGCTGAACATCCCCTTTCTCCAAGAGGCTTCAAGCAAAGCCTGGCAATTTGCTTTTTAATAGTTAGCTTTCAAAACCTTGGAGTGACGTGCCTCGGAGATACGTGTGTATTGGTGGGGGGCATTTGCTTTGCAGCACGTGGTTAAATGAAGAGCTATGAATGTTTTATGAAGAAGAGGGAAAGAACAGTGAGGGGATCTGATTTCCAGTGGACTCCGAATTGTTTATTCTCAGTGCAGCTGACCGGTGAGGACTCAAGGGACAGCCTTTTCTTACACAGGAGATGGTGACCGTGTCATTTGAAAATGAGTGAAAGAAATACATGTTTGGGTACGTGCCAAATGGCTTCGTTGTCTTTATTGTGGCTGTGTTCTGCCGCCTGTGTTCGGACTGAGCAATGCTTTACTTTACAACTGCTTTTGATTTCAGTGGGAGTTCAAGGGGAGTAAGATGGTTTTTGCATTAAGAGCAGAGTCTTGCCATTTGCTGCTATTTAGTGTTTTGCTATGTAAATGAATATTTGAGAGTGGGTCAGTTAAGAATAAATTTGAGGGTTGTTTTTTTGGTTGTTTTTTTTTTTAGTACAATGTGTGATAGTGAGGAGTGCTGAGGAACGCAAGCAAAGCACTATGCATCGTGGGCCTTTCCGTAACTTGCATTCCAAAAAAGCTTTTGCAAATCATTAAATGCAATTTTATGACTGCATTGTTTAACTTCATTGGAGAGTCTGCTTCCAAACTGGATTTAACAACGGACACTTGGAGTGGCATCTTGTGAGGACAATAGATGGTCAGAGATTGTATTTCTCTATTATGCTGTTTTCATTATGGGTGCAAGGTATTTTATAGCAATAAAAAAACCTCTCTGGAGCATCTTTATGCTGTAGCTCAGTTCTTTTTTAAGTACATAAATATAGTTGACTCTTGCCCCTGCATTTAACACAGTGTCTCTTGTATCACTAATTTATCTCAAAGTATTCTCTGTCCTGACATGTCCTGTTACTCAGCAGGAGACTGGGCTTTTATTGAAGCATTGAGGATGCCAGTTAAACCTGTTGGGTTATTGTCCATCTGCTTGACTTTCAAGTTAACAAATTACCCGCAGGTGTATATGTTTTCAGGCTCAAACTTTTGGGTTACCTCTTAAGACACATGGTTTGCTTTTCCTGTTTCTCCTACCTGTGATCTAGGGGCTGTGTAGCGTCATATCATTATTGTTGTTGTTGTTGTTGTTGTTGTAATTTTTATTATTTCTATTATAATTATTATTAATAATTTTTCACTTTGTTCTTAAGATATTGGTGTAGCTACTAACCTCTTTGTTCCTGTATCTGAAAAACTCATCTTGCATTGCATTTAAAAGTTTCAGTGAGGGCCCCAGTGATCAGGTTAAAAAAAAAAAGAAGCACATTTTCTTCACTTAATAAAGGCTCTGATAAACAACGTTGTCCTACAATCTGCAGGTTGCTGCCACAGCCCTTGGGCTCACTGATATATTTAGCAGTTCCCGTTCTCAGAAACAAGCAGCAATTTCTACATGCTTTTCACAGTTTGGCATGAAATTTTAATCATCTTTGCTGCTTGGGCATTTGCGTACTGCGAGAATGTTCCTTGTGAGAACAGACCCAGGCAGAAATAGCTGACCTGGAGCCTGGTGACTACAACACATGGCCTAAAAATTGCCTCCAAATTGTGCATTTTGCTGTCTTCCAAGCCTGAAAACTTCCTGGGGTTTCTCACAATTCTGTTATCCTGGTTCTTCTCCTTTCTGAGAATCCTGGCAATCGCCTTTTGTGTCTTGCTTGCTTGCTTGTTTTGCTCTTTCCTTTTTTGCTCTGCTGATATCGGCCACACTTGTGTTTTCTTGCACCTAGTCCTGCCAGTGGGACTCAGGGGAAACTAGTTTTTGTTCTGCATTTTGTATTGTTCTGCAGTTTGTAAAGCACATTTTGGATAAATATTTATAATAATTTTTTAAAAAATAGATAATAAAAAGGTGTCCTAAACATAGCTTATTACCTTGCTTATACTGAAAAGTTATTCTCTGCAATGGGTAAATTTATAATTTACAGTCTGTGCCACAGCTGTCCAATGAGAAATACTTGATTGGCAGCTGATATTTGAAGCGTGGTTGGTATTTTCTTCCCTGTGTCTCAAATCCTGCAAACGCCTCCAGAGAGGGAAGCACCGCTGTGCAATGCCAGTCTGGTCCCTGCTGCGCTACCCCATGTTCAGGGTGTCTCCCTTGAACATTGTCTTGCTCCTCTGCAGCCCTGCACAGCTCATCCTTCAGTTTTGGCAAGGGATTTGAGGATGCTGTTTGCTTCGGGAAGGATCAGGGCGTTGACAGCAGCACCTCTGTGGCTCCAAAAAGCTGCAAACAGCCCTGCAAGGAAACCTCTACGTGCTGGTCCTACTCTGTGCTGCCTCTTCCTTTCTGCCTCCTTCGCTTGGACCACAGCTAATGCAGCAAAGTTCAGCAGAAACACCCGTATAGCTCGAGCTATACAGATGTGTGGTGATGGGCAGCAAGGTGCTAAATAGCTCCCTTCTGTACCCTCCCAGCCCTCTCTCACTGTCCAAATCCAAATTCAAGGATTCTCTGCACGTTTTCTCTCAGCGAGAAGGTTGCCGCATATGGAAGATGCACATCGTGAAGGGGACAGACGGACTGGGCATCCAGATAACGGGAGGCAGAGGGTCGAAGCGGTCCCCTCACAGCATCATCATCACCCGCGTGGAGGAAGGCGGCTCTGCACACAGGTGAGGAGACAGGGGTGCCTTCATGGGAGTGGGTGTGATGGAACATCCGTGGCCATTGCTGTTAGCCAGAGTCATGAGACAGGTGTGGGGGATTTGCCCCATTCCATGAGGAATAAGGCATTTTTAGCTTCAAAATTTGTTTCTTGTGATGGGTCACTGAAACCCCTTTTGGCACGTTTAGCCCAAAGTACAGGCAGATCGAACACTTGCTCCGTGATGGGGTGTAACTCAAGGAGCCTGATGGCTTGTGGGGCTTTTGTCCCCAAGTCTCTTTCTGGAAGATGAGCTTTTCCTATGGGATTGGCAGTGAGTGAGTGGGGCACCCTGGGGTGCTGACTGGCAGCCCTGGCCTTGCTCCTTGATTATGCTTACTGCTGCTCCCTGGTCTTCTCTGGTGGGGCTCAGAGAAGGTTTGAGGAGTCTCAGCCCTGCAAAGAGGCTGAAATGTCTCTGGTTATAACAATGACATCCCTGGGGGCACCTTTCTGAGCCACATTTTTGGGCAGATGACACTGCACTGATCCATGCAAGCTTAGCCTCAGCCAGGTCACGTATTGTCCATGACTCCACATCCCACCGCATGCCACCAGAACCCAGCAGCGGGGAAGGACCATGCTGCAGCTTCACGTTTCTGTTCTGTTTTTACAGGGACGGCAGGCTGATGGTGGGAGATGAACTCCTGATGATCAACGGGCAGTCGCTGGTGGGGCTCTCCCACCAGGATGCCGTGGCCCTCCTGCGCTCAGCCGCTGGGCTGGTGCAGCTGGTGGTCGCTAGCAAGGTACGGCCCTCTCTTTGGTGGTCTCCTGAATGTGTGCCCACAAGAGTTTGTGCAAGTGCTGTGTGGAAAGGGGCAGATACTTTTGATAGGGAGTCATTTGTGCAATTTGCTCCCCTAAATTTAATGCACAGCTGTTGGAAATAAATCAGTAGCTCCCACAAATCTGTGTCAGATCAGCAGGGTATAGACCAATTTAATGATTTGCTTGTATTGTCACTATCATTCAGTGTGCAAATGAGTCTGTATTTATTCATGCAGACATTACTGAAGTTTTGGCCAAAACCATTTTCTTAAAATATATTCTAAATAAAGCAGGCTGTTCTCAGCCTCTTCTGCTTCCTGCCTGCGTAGCCTCCATAGCTCTCATCTCTTGTCATATCTGTGTGCCTGAGGTCCCCTGATGATCATCTCTTGGCTTGAGTTCCTTATTTTGTTCTTGTTAACAGCTTGGAGTGGAGCTCTTGCGGATAAAGGAGCATGAAATTTCAGGGAAATGAGAGTGGGACTCATTTTTCAGTCAAGCTCTTCATTCTGCTTTCATCGCAGGAGAGATGGAGGGGTTATTACACAATATTTTTTTCTTTGTTTAAGAAAATCCACCCTTGTTTACTCTCCTTTTAGGACCACAACTGCTGCTCCTCTGCTTGGGTTGATGCAGGCATTTGGTGGGCGGCTAGCTGGCTCCCAAAAGAGCCCAGGGTCTCAAAGAAGGGCCTGCCTGCAGGTGGGGGCTGTCAGGGCCTTTGGTGTGGCAGCAGAAACATCTAGATTCAGAGGGACCACTCATAGACCTGCATTTCCAGGTTCTAGTGTTGCACAGAGAGCTGCATTTTTGAGTATAAAACAAAGAAGCTTGTATATGAGAATAATTGGTTCTTCAAAGCAGGAACCAGGTGTTGGGGATGTTTTCACGGAAAGCAACATCGCAAGATTAGGAGAACATAAATTTTGTCCAGCAGGACACTTGGTCCTGGGAACCATCAGGGAGGATTAACTGGAGGACACCTAAATCAATTTCTTTGCATTCTCTAATGACCATATCCTTGAGAAGAGGTTACAAGACTGATAAGAGGCCAATCATCTGGCCCAAAGAGGTGCCAGATCTTGCACTGTTGCCTAATGAGGATGAAGTCAGCACAAACTGTGAAAACAGGGGTAAAGGTAAATGCGGCGGGGGGCAGATTGTGACCACCGACTCCCAAACCACTGAGTCAAGAAACCCCCCAACCCAAAAGAAAGAGAATACTGCACATGTGGACTCATTGGCATGAAAAGCGTGAAATTAACAGACCAACAGAAATCAGATTAAGAAATTTTGTACCAATTAATGTAGTTTTAGGTGGAGTTTTGCTAATCATGTATTAGGATAAATACAGTGTAGTTTTTACAGGTGGTGTGCTTGGTTTGTGGAAATCCGTCAAGCACCCAGCCTTGAAATAAACATCATCTCCTCTCTAAACACACTTTGTGTGTTTCAGGATTTCTTTCAATTTCAGGTAACACCAGGGGAGTGTGCTGTATCAGCAGGCCACTGTATCAGTAGTTTTAAAAATTTCTTTAGTTTCATCTTCCGGTTTCCCCAGCCAAACTGATGCAGGTTTCTGTGCGTTTAATCTCTGAATGCTCTTAGGGCTTCCTGGGATATTTTAGGCTCATGTATTTTCAAGAGAGGCCTGTATCCCATCATATTCAAAGTGAAGAGGCCTATAGCTTCTCTAACATTTCAGTTAGACAGTGAAGTTCATTGAAAGCCTGAAGTAGGCACACAGCCTGGGATTAACCCCGGTGGTGTTTAATCTGGAAACAGCACCCTTTGACCTGAAGTAGGGTACACTTTGTATTTTGTTTAGACAGTTGGACTGTCTGCCAAAAAGGCAAGGCAGTAGCCTGCTTCAATGTCTCCTTAAAATTATTTGCCTGTTCATGTGATGACTGCATCAAAAGAATCATCACAGATAAGCTTACAGTATAGAACTTAATGTTCCCCATCAGGCTTTGGGCCTGTTCAGCCCATGCTCTGTGTGCTTAGACAGTTTTTGTGTCCCTGGGAGGAGGCCTTGGAAAGGCAGGTGGTGAGGAATGGGGCCTGCAGCCTGTTTCAGGCAGGCTCAGAAAGGGTGTAAGGTGAAGTGTTCCCCAGCAACTCCCTTGGGGCGTTATTTGTTGGTATGGGAAAGCAGCCTAATAATTCGGCCAGGTGAACACTCTGAACGCAGGATTTGTTCTGGAAGCAATAAAATGAGAGCCTGTCTGGCCGCTGCTGTAGATTGATGCACATGTTTGCCTCCTGGAAAATATGCCAAAGACTGGAAATGTGTCCTGAAGCATCAGAACTGAGCTGGTAGAGGATCACTGGGTCAGTTCTCACTTTGTTCTCCCAAGTAGGGTTGTCGGTATATTATTCTTATGCATGTAGGTTGATAAATGTGTGAAGGGAACATCCACAGGGAGCAGGAGCATAGTGTGATTTGGGATGCAATGGAATAAATAATGAGGTCTGCAAACTCTGAGTCTGCTCACAGTGACATTTAATAAACCCAAAGTGGGGAGGAGCAGGCTGCTGGGGAAGCGTTTATTTTAAATCCTCCTTTATGAAACCTAAATGTTTTAGACATGTATTGGCCTTTGTTTACTATTTATGTACTTTAAAACCAGGTCTGCTTTTTATAACCAGGCCGCTAAAGTTTGAGGACGTGGAAGTGTGTAAAGAGGGGAGGATTACCAGGGAGCTCTCACTGGGCGGGTGAAATGGGACAGTTTCACCATGACTTTGGTGGTTTTCTGCATGCAGTGTAATGTATTTTGTTATCTTTTGGGTAGGAATCTGCTGAAGGAGATTTTTTGAAGTACCCATCTACCAGTTTGCCAGACCTGCTTAGCACTTGCTCAGTCCAAGACTCAGTCTCTTGCACTGACAACAAGGAAAACGAAGAGCCAGAAGAGGAAGATGTGAAGGGAGTGAATGTGTCTCCTGAAACACCGGTCGCTGTAAGTGTGGCTTTGGTGTGACGTTTTTACTCTCTCCCTTGACGTCCATGTGCGTCTGCCAAGTTCTCCTGCAGCCCGGCTTGGAGCAGGTCCTTGGGATGAGATGATCCCACTCAGCCGTGCTTTGCATGGGAGATGGGTGACAAGCTGAAATGGGGATGGCATCTACCACAGCATCTGCTCTCATGTCCTCCAAGCTTGTTGGCAATCACCGTTTTGTCTTTCCCTCTGCTGGTGGATTGTTTTCCACCTACTTCCACTGTTTTTGTTGGATCTGATGCGGAGTCTCTCACAGTGCTTATGCACTAACACTCTCTTCTTTCCCCTCCATTTGTAACTAAACTTCTTTAACAGTTTATGATCCAAGTCTTCAAGTTTTTATTTGCTCTGTTGAAGCCAACAGACACTTTTGTGGGGAGGGATACGAATTTCTGGCTGTGAACAGTAACTGAAGTTCTGCTGAATAAATGCTGCTGGTTGATAATCTCACTTGCATTCCCTTTAGGGCTGCATTAAGCAGAGATTAAGTGGATTATTGTTATTTATTTGTAATGTAGCAGCTCTCTGAAACTTCATTGGTGTCCTGGGCCTCTGTTGTATTGTGCAGACAAAGAATAAAATTATGTTTGCTACTAAAGAGCTTGCAGGCTGGTTTTCCGGCAAGAGAAAACAGGTGAATTAACTTGAAGCTTTTATCTTTCAATTTTCTCTTCTTGCCTTTTTTCTCCTTCTTTTCTGTGGCAATTATAATAAATCTCTTAAACCTTTGGATGGCTCAGATGTGGTACTGGTTTGATGATTTGTTTTGATTTTGTATTCTTACATTTTCCCTTTTCTGGGCAAAAGACTGCTCCCCGTGATGCGTCTTGCGCTGTAGTCTAGCCAGTGCTGGTGATCACTTCATACCTGCCTGTTATTTCCAAACTTTTTTGAGTTATAACAGTCTTCACTTTCACACGTCTCTTTATGGCGACAAGTTCTGTTATTTCTGTACTGTCTTCTCTTCTATGTGCCAGGGTGCCTTTCTTGGGGGGAGGAAGGGAAAAACAAATAACGCAGGGATGCTTAGCACACTGATGATGGTGTAGTGTTTGTGTGCTAACTTGAGTGGTCACCTAAGCATTCTTTTGGCTATCAAAATACTTTAAATTCTTCCATATATCATGTTTCAAATTCTGGTAATTTTTCATAAGGCTGTGGCTCAGCAACACTTAAACATAAAAATCAATTTTGTCAAAACTTAATTATGTGCAGCTCCCTGGCA
Source organism: Mesitornis unicolor (assembly GCF_000695765.1). Taxonomy (NCBI): domain Eukaryota; kingdom Metazoa; phylum Chordata; class Aves; order Mesitornithiformes; family Mesitornithidae; genus Mesitornis; species Mesitornis unicolor. The sequence continues at coordinate 22,460 of NW_010183534.1, forward strand.
TTCCAGTGATTCTTTCGGCACATGCTGGGAGTTTTTTGTCACTGGTGTGCTCCTGACTTGCCAGCAAGGCTCTGCCTGGTTTTCAGCGATGGCTTATTTTATCGGATCCTTCCTTTCCAGACTAACACAATGCTAGGGAAAACTCAAGGTGACCGAGGTGTACACCACTGTGAAGTCCCAGCTGCACGAGCCTGCTCAGAGACCTTCAGCATGGACCTGAGTTTGGAGCCTTGAATGAAATCCTTCCTCTTCTAATGCATATAACAGGATTTCTTTGCATTCTCCATGTAATTTCCAACTCATCCTCAGAGGTGCAGTCAGGGCTCTCTGCAGCACGGGTGGGCACTTGTACAGGGTAGACACCTCAGCTCTACCCACTGCCTGATCCATCTTCATCAGATCAGGGCAGCCTGAGCTGAGCTGGGCTCTGCAAATGCCACCAGGCAGAACATAGGAAGGTAAATGTATGGAAAAGATAAACCTCACACGTGGCTTTTTTCCATCTGGCAAGGTGAGGAGGATTCTCATTGCAAAGCTAGAAGCTGATTTCAAGGTCAGTATGAACATGAAGCATCATATGTTTGTTGTTTTTTTTTTAATATATATCTATATATATAGGTATAGAGTTGTAGATTATTGCAAGATTGCTTTGGAAATTACTGTTCTTTTCTGCTCCTGGTCTCTTGATGATACTCGTGTGTCTTCCCTTTCTCATATATATTCCATTGTATTTCTAGTTTAGGTAACAGATGGCAATGTGACTGACAATTAAAGTGGCAACTAAGCTGGACCATTTTTAATCAGTGCAGATATAATTGTTTTGGACTTCCAGGGTGGGTAGTACTCAAGGTCTGGACCAGGTAACTGACAATGTGGTCTCAGTTTAAGTGTAAGACCTCTTAGATTTGAAACCAATTCTCAACACAGGTCTGTCTAGGAGTTGCCTTTCTCATGACCAGTTTCTCACCTCTGACCAAGAGGTTAATGAATTTTCTTGTTAACTGTACAGGGCTTTGTAGAGACTTAAAGGGATGCTGTCAGGCCATGGGTGGTTAGATAACAACAAGCAGTTCAGAGTGATTTGTCGTCAGCTGAGGCTTTACTGTCCTTCTTCTGATCAGCACAATGTATAGCTAATTCTTGAGCAAGTGTTGAAGGTACTTCAGAACTTGTAGGAGTTCATAGGGTAGTCTAAGGTCTTCTTTCATTAACTTCACTGTGAATATATTTCAGTTCCGGGTATTCAGGACCATTATTTATAGACCTGATGGACTTGCTCTTAATACCTTAGCACCTGACTGCTTAAAGGCTGAACCAGGCAGAAAAAATAATCACTTGGAAATAAGGTATATATTCAAATCTACATCCTTGAAGTTATTCAGAGCTCAGCTGGAACAGGCCCTGAGCAATCTCATCTAAGATGTGTCTGCTTTCAGATGGGGGCTGGACCAGGAACCCCCAAAAGTCCCTTCCAACCTGGATTTCTCTGCAATTCTGTGAAAAATTGTGAAAATAAAATAAAATAAATCTATTTTCTAGGGGCTGGATGTTAACATTTTTCCTGATGAGCAAGTTTTTTAAAACTGAAGTTCTTCTCCAGTGTTTCCAGCCAGGGAAATATAATCTGAGCTGATCAGCTTCCCCAGGACACAGGAGAAGAGTTTAGCGACACTTGAAAACTGTAATTTAAGAGAAATATCACTTGTAAGCCTTACTTGACAGTCCACTTGTGTTTTATTAATAAAAATTTCATAATACAATTTAAGTAGGGCTCTCTTTTTACACAGTTTCTTTATGTAAAACCCTGTTCAACATTAAACTTCCCTTAAAGTTCTAACTTTAATAAAACTTGTGCCACCAGGCAGAAAAAGGATTACATTAGTATACTTAAAGTGCATCTATTTTAGAGCTAGTTTGGCCAAAATGTTCCTTAACTTCAGATATGAAATACCAGACTAGAGAGTCATGTTGTGTTAAATTGTCCTGAGGCACTTCGGGATTTTAAACTCCCCCTCCCAAATCCTTACTTTGCCTTGTGCAGTTGACATTGCTATTTGAAAATGTCATGATTTATGTCCAAGTGAAATAGGATGATATGATAGTATTTGTCTTTGACGATTTATTTTTAATTCCAATTCGCTTTTCCTAGTATTTCTGTTGAAATTGAATCTGTCACTGTATTGCTGGCTGGTGGAGCAACCTGGGAAATGGACTCTAAAGAGAAAGCAGGTCTGCCAAGAATTGCAAAGTGTCTGATTAATTTGGGGTCCCCAGATAGAGGCAAGCATCATTCTTAGTTGCTTCAAAGGTTTTTGCCTTTGTTTCTGCTGTTGCTGTTTTGTTCAAAGTATGATGATCTGAGTACTTTATTTTTGAAGTGTTCAGCTTCAGTGGCCAGCTTCACATCGATGGGCTGAAATTCTGAAAAATTACTAAATTCAAGAAAAGGGTGTCAGCCTCAGCAGGCTTGTATCTGTAGTTGCTGGAGGCAGGGAGGAATGCCTGGGAACCATTCCGCTATACTTTGCTTAATGCTGTGCTCTCCCTTGGGTATCTGCTGCTCATGATGCTGGAGGCAGGACCCTCAGCCCAGTCTATTCCGTGCAGAACAGAATTACACAAAAGGGAAATTGCTTATTTGAGAAAGGAGGTCATTGCTATCCCTACCTGTTGTGATGGAGCTGGGAAGGGAGGCAATTTGCCTCCCGGTACCCAAGCTGACCATGAAGGCAAGCCCTGGGGACCCAACCTCTGCAGCATCCTCACCTGCATGACCCTCTCTGTGGTGACAGAACCCTTTTGCTCATGTTTAATTATTTTGTCTTGACCTGAAGTGCTTGATGTGTACCTTCATGTGAGCTGTGGGCACGTTGCATGCAGAGGCGGCCATGACCCGCCAAGGTCTCGATGCTCCTACAAGTCACAGAAACAAGATGCCTCCAGTTAAAAGGTTTCTTGCATTAACTGGGCTTCCTTATCCCTGCCAAAACCTCTGCTTGTGTTTTTTTTGTAAGGCATGCAGCTGCAAGTTGGATAAATTAAACCTGTTCTCTGAATATGCAGAAATGCATTTGTTTACCCCCTCCTCTTTCCTCATTTTTGTATTTTATCAGAGCTGTAGGACTGCTTAGTTATTTTCTGTCATGAGCCTTTCTGTCCTACTGGGGAATCCATATGTAATTACCTGTAGCCATGCAAGCATAATAAGGAAGAGGATAACAATGCCATAAGTTTAAAAACACTCTTGGGGTCAAAAGTTCTTCCTGAAATGCTGGGAGAGGATTTCAGAGAAAGCATTAGCATTGAGAAGAAGCAGGAAGCATAACTCAACAATTAAATGTGTGCAGAGCGCGAGGAGGGACCCTCATTACTTGGAGGACTCGAGCGTTCGTTCCCATTAGGGCACTGCAGTCTCGGAAAAGGTTGCTGAAACACGACTCGCTCCTCAAACGGCACTGCATGGCTGGAAAAGCAAGAAAGAGCTTTTGCTGTCAGAAATCTGCTTTGCTCTGAGGCGCTTTCCTTGGCAGGGGAAGAAGATGAAGAGCCTGGTGTGAGGCTGCACTGTGGCCAGCCCTGGTCCTGGAGAAAAGGTTTAATAATGGCTTTCCTCTTTGTGGTGAGGGCTGGCCGTGTTTGCCGGTCCTGCCTTGTGCCGCGTCGCCCTTGGAAGGGGCAGGCAAGGGCAGGGTCCAAACCTTGGCATGGCTTGGAGCTGCTGTTGGGCTGTAAATGCTGCATCTGTTGCAAGTCTGGCAGTGCCATGTGTTTCCAAGGTGCAGCCTTGTCCAGCAGATCTGGGGGTCCATGCCCATGCCGTGCACTCATGCAGACACACGGGATCCTACAGTGTCCCCAGAGAAGCGGGGCAATGCAGGTTTTTAGAGTAAATGTAGTTAGGAATTTGACCAAGAGAAAAATGACAAAATATTTGGGGTCCAAATCTTGTTTGCCTAATGCAGCTGTTCTTCTTGTCTTGTTTCCAGAAGCTGCATCACATTAAAATAATGAATCGCAATCCATCTTATTGCCGCAGGCATGTCCAGTGATGGGCTGGTGGTGGTGGTGTGGCATTTGGGGAAGGTGTGGACACATGTCACAAGAGTTGGCGAGGAGGATGAGTGGTGAAAGGCCCCCAGGGGGTCAGTGTCATTGAATCACCATTTTTCACGCCTTCTAAAATTCACCTTTCAAGGAAACATTAATGTGAAGGTGTTCTCCAGGTCAGGAGGGGGTTCCTCAGCAGCAGTCGCATCCTTCCCTATGCCTGCCCGCGTCCCAGCCCTTCTGGGCCACTTTCTGCTTGCTCTGTATTAAAGGCAAGCCCAGAGAAAACTTTCACGCAGGGGCCAGTGCTCTGAAGGGTTCCCTGTAGATGTGATGTGGGCTACAAACTGTGAAATATCTCCTCTTGCTTGGGCTGGTGGAAGATAACCTTTTTGACTTGACTGCAAATCTCAGTGTATAGACAATGCCAAGAGTTACAATTTTTGCTCTTCCGTGTGATACGTTTGAAAGCCAAGTCAGCAGAGTAGTAGAAACACAAGTTTATCTACAGTACGGGCTCTGCATGGTCTTTGTTTTTGTGAATGGGGGTTTTTCCCATAAAGCAACAGCCACAGTACAGCCTGTCTCTCCTTTGGCTGTTTGGATAACTGCCCGGTTTTGAAGGAGATGAACTGCCTTTAACAAGCTAAAAATAACCCCCTCATGGCACTGGAACAAGAGAGATGCTGTCACAGCCGTGTGGTTCACATACATTACCAGAAGGATGATAAAGGCTGTAGGATTTGAGAGTTCGCGTGAATGTCGTATCATCGCATCTGCAGTTTGTTTATCTGCAAATTCTTGAGCATGTACACAGTCCCGTCATGGTTGGGCTCAGTTTAAGCTCATTCTGGATGTGCTGTGCTTGGGTAAATGTCACCTATGTAATGTAGGACGCTTCAGATCCTTGATTCAGGTATGAGAGACACTTAATGCTTACATATTCCATATTCTCTCTTGTACTTAGGATGATACAAAACATAGTTTTGGAGCTGAAATCCAAAGCTCTCCACCAGCTGTGTCATGGGAATGCTTTCTGCAGCTGTGGGTTGACTTCGGTATTAGGAAGGTCTTGCTTCATTCTCAGGAGAGTTGTTATTTTGAGGATTGTTTATTGCTTGCATTGTCCCTCACTGTGACTAAAAAGGTTGTAATTTAAAAAAAAAGACAAACAAAAAAACAAAAAAACCCAACAAATAAGAAAACAGCAAAAAAGCAGAAGCAATTTGTTGTTTGTCATGATGCATAGGCTCTGGATTTGTGCTAAGCCATGAGCTGAGTACTTATTAAAGAAAATCATGGAGGAGCTGGACCAGCTTTCACACAAATTGAGCTCCATGTTTGTCTCCTCTGTTTACCAGGACCCATCTTCTGGGACCTCTGTGCATCACATGGAGACATCTCGTGGGCAGTGACTAAACTGCATGCAAACATGTCATTATTTTTGATGTTTGAAGGGAAAAAAGGGACGAAGCATAAAAAAAGCAAACAGCAGTGATCTGTTTGTGCACCATTTCAGAAATGTATGCATCTGATTATCTTAGAAGCTGTTTCCAGTGAAAATCATAATATAGAGCAGAAGAAGAGTAATCTGGTCCAAAAAGGGTTGGGAACTATTTAGCTGGGAGTATCTTACTATTTCCAAGGCATGTGTTGTCTGTGATCGCTGTTTCTTGGAGAACTAAGCTGCATTAGCCATTTCCTGTGTTTCTCCCTCTTTAAAAGGGTATTTTTAAAGTGTTGTTTCTTCAGAACGTTATTATTAATTTTAGTGACTGTTTGGAAACCTGCAAATGATATCTGCTTTACTTAACTGCAGTCTTGACCATACATACAGCATTGCACCAGCGAGGCTTTGGAGCCAGCACAGCTGGGATCTTGCTACATCCAGAACCATTGGGCCATGGTTGCTGTGCCAGGGCTCTGGGTGTCAAACACATTGAAGAAGGTTTTGGGGTGAATTGTACAAAATAAATGGAGCATTCTGGAAGATTAGAGCAACTCAGCTCTGCCATAGCATGTTTGCAGTCTGTTTGCTGAGGGTGCAAGAGCAGGTATTGCTGCTGGCTCTATGCTGGTGAGTACCAGGTTATGTTTCACATGCAGGTTTGTGTGTAACTACTCCATAGACTTCGTAAAGAGCAATAGAAACAATCCACTGGGGTTTTGTAGCCCCTGAAGCTGACAGTATTGCCCTTTTCAGCAACTGCTGTGTTACAGTGAAGGCTTGTGATCGTTTTTGAGTGCAGGCACTTGGTAGAGTGATAGACCAGGCATTCTTAGAGACCACTTTAAAGGCTTTTGTTTTGTTTATTTGGCATTTCCACCTATTCAGAAAATAGGGCAGCTCCAGTTCTTGGCTCTTTATCAGACTTCCTGATCTCCTTGTTGCACATGAACTGGAAGTTTTCCAACACTTTCTTTATAATTAGGTAACAGAGGTTCCCATTCTCTTGCCCTGGTCAGGAGGAAGCATAGGCTGCCCTTGGTGGCACCAGCACGGGTAATTCCGAGATGAGCTGCTGGGAAAGGTGGCTGGTGCTTTGTTTCCCCAAATTTCACTGTATTTGCTAAATACAGCCCAAATCTGAGCCCTGGTAGAGCCAGCCCTGACCAACGTGTGGAGATGCTGTCTACCCTGACAGTTTCACACTGAGAGAGAAGATGGCACACCAGGTTTTTCTAAGATGCCAGTTAAAGCACTGAATTAGTGTTGACATGGGGGTGATGTTCCTCCTCTTTTCCTCCATTCCTGGCTCCATTTGGGTCCCTATGTTTGTGCCATGACAGGGGGGAGCAGTAATGCAATAGCCTTTGAAAGAGGGAGTCCTGTAACTTGCTCCAGAAACAGTTAAATATGTTTTAATTTGGACTTGTTGTGTGCCCCATGGTGTGACCTGGGTGTTGGGAGGTGCTGTGTTTCGGAAAGGTGGCCCTGGGTGCTGCAGCCCCAGCTCTGTCCAGCATCCAGGCAGTTTTGTACACACCCGAAAACAGAGCCATGGAAAACTTAGTGCTGGCCAAGATTAGAAAATCCATGTCCTCTGCATCATTTGCAGTGTTAATTCCAGTAAATTATAGTGCTGCACTTTGTAATTTATCTGGGAGATGGATTCAATTAAATTGAAAAAGAGCTAATTTAAAAGTGAATGTATTTTACTTTCTGTGCAAGGTAAAGGGGCCTGTGGAGCTCCCTGCATACCAGATACATTTAAGGCTTAAAACATGCTGTGCCCCAGAAAGCAATAAATAATAGCACAAATAACCGAAACAACTAGAATTATAATAGATCTTCAAAGAAAATCTCCAAAACTTTCAGAAAGGCTAAAGCTTTTAGCTAAAGCATCAGCTAGTGTTGAAGGTCTAGGAAGAAGGACTTTGTGTAGGGACCAGGTGAAGCCAGGTTCACACTGGGCATTTTGGACCTTTCTCTGGAGGTTCTGATGCTACTGCTCTTGGAGACTCCTTGGCTTCATCCTGCTGGGTCCAACAGACCATTGGAGTGTTTCATGATTAAATATGTTGGAGGTGGTGCTGCTTAAGGAAAAACTGTACTGGGACCAAAGAAGATGAGAAATTACCCTGTGGAGCATATGCAGGAGCACGGCCAGGAACGGTGCCTTCCCTTGCTGTTTTAAAGGAGAGCAGTGAATGGACTTGCTTTACCAGTGCAGGTAGGGCTGAATTTGGGTTGTCATGATTCTGGGTTGCCAGTCTGATTCTCGCTGTTTCGCTCCCTAATGATCAGGTTAAACTCGTCTATATGCTGCTGGTACCGTGGGGAGCTGGATGGGCTCACTGATGGGAAAGGCAGCAGCTTAGAAACTCCACGACAGCAGCAGTGAAGCAGTTTGCTTATTAAATTGTGTCATTCCCCCTGTGTACCGCCTTGTTTTTTGTAGATCGGCAATGATTGCCAAGCTGTTTGCGGTTAAACAATGCAGACTCTCATAATCCTGCTCCTCATCTTGCCTAATTAAGGGCCTGGTCACACTGGAGCTTTGCCCGAGCGACGACTCTGGGGGCAGTTGTTCGCTCTTCTGGTGAGGTGCCAGGACCGCGTGTCCGTGATCGCGCCGTTTCCTTTGAAATCAATTGAGATGTCACCATCGCTTGATCCTGGAGCTACTTAATGAACTGGCAAAATGGGCTCTATTTTTAGATCTCCCTTCAAACCACTGTGCGTGTTAAAGCTCCCCTTGTCCTTAAAGCTGGGACGGCGCTGGGCAGGATTTATTGGTTTAGTTTAATAAGAGGCATACAGAACTGAAATAATAAGCTCCGTTTCCTTGAAAGTGAGGAAAATTAAAATGGCATGGTTAAACGCAGGCAGCCGCCTCGAGACAGTAAAGCGATACATTCACGTGTGGCCGGGAGGATAAGGTGGAGCTGGGTTTTTCTTCTTGTTGAAGTTACACCAGAGCCAAAGATCACAGACGCACGACTTTTGGGAGTTCGCACAGGCTTTGTGGATCAGATTTCTAAGTGTTTTCTGAGCAGAATAAAACTCCTGGTGGTTTATTAGACAAGCTCAACGACTTAAAGAATATCTACTTTTTTGCAAATGCAGTAGTGTCTTCCCCTGCATGTTTATACTCACTGTCAGAAAAGTATTTTTGCTAAAATAGGAAATAAACAGAGACACAGGTAATTTAGATGCTTTTTACTTCTTATTGTGATCTGAAGCCAAGTTGGATAAAACGTAATTTCTGGAGGCCGCTGAGAACGCTTTGAAGCTTTCCTTGGCATGGGTGTTTGCGCACACATCCCTTCTGCAGGTCATATGTGGGGTTTGGGGGCTGGTGTCTGTAGGCTCAGAGCCTCCAGGATTGCACAGCAATGAGGTGAAGGGACAGGGTGCACAGTTTTAATGTGAGTGACGATTGTCTCCTGTTTTAACTCTCGCCCCACTAGTTGCAATCTGCAATTGCATACATTTCCATCTGTACTTGCTTCTGTTGAACAGTCAAAAATAAATGCAGAAAAGCTCCTAATCAAGCCCAAACATTTTGGGCGTACCAAATGGGTCACCCTTGAGCCTGGGCTTGGGGTAGAAATGGTCTGTGACAGTGATAAGTTCAGCATCTCTCTGTAGGCTGCTGCAGACTAACCCAGTTTTGACCCCCTCATGCTCTAAGCTGGAGGAAGCGGTCCAGCTTTGTGTCCCTTTATCAGGTGAAACTGTCCATGTCTGTGCATGCTGCAGAAATGAAACAGCTCCAGACCTGAGCTGGTTTGTGCTCAGCTCCAGAAAAGTGAGGCTGGGCCCATCCTTATCTGTTCGGGTAATTAAATACCATGCAAGTGCAAGGCAGCACTGTGCTTGCTTCAGTTAGATGTCCTCTCTTGTTTTTCTCCATCCCTGTGCTTCAGATACTTCTCCACTGAAAAGTTAACACTGTTCCTGAGTACTGATAGTTTTGTGCAGCTTTAAAAACACCAGCTATGTAATTTTTATGTGTTTGTGCAAATGATTTTGGCTTTTCTACATGGGAGGCATTCTCACTTATACAGGGTATTTTTGCTTATATGGTAGATTCCAGTGTATCTTTGTGTGATCCGTGGAGTCCTGGCTCACTTCTAAATATTTATGCTGTCTTCTGGATACTCCAAGGAGATCATAGGGAGAGTTTGTGATACTTTGGCTGTGGCCTAATGACTGACTATTTGAGTCTCCTGGGTGGGTTTTTTGATCTGATTTCTTACATCTTTTCTGTAACGTGTCCCTCTCTAGGATGGCCAAATTGTAAGCACTGGTTTTCTCAAAGTGCTGCAGCTATTTTCTTCTTTAGATTAATCCTATTACATGGAGCTGTGAGCTGTGAGGCATTTGATACTAGAAGCGGACTCTGAAGTAGTTGCTGCAATGCCTTGAAAAATCAACAAGAATTAGCTAGGATGTACAAACTATGTGTAGCTGTTCATGTTGAAGGGTGGGGGGGGATAAATAGCAGTTTCTATTCCAGCTTTCTGTTATCTACTGGTTTAATCTTTTCCTGAAGTTTTTACCCTTTGAACTGAAATCACAAAGTCTAGACTCTCTGCAAACAATAAACTTTGGCTTTCTTGGTTTGGGGATAAGAGGGACTGTGGGATGGGAGGCAGGTTCTCAGGAAAATTCTGCTATTTGTAAGCTTGACTGGAGGAAGCAGAAATTATTTTAACACTAAGAGTGTTTGGTCATTTGGATGCATTTTTTGTTTTAAACTGACTTCCAGCGGTTGATATAGTACATTAAAAGTATAATGCAACCACTAAGTGATTGTAGTGGACATTCTGTCATCCTTGCCATGAGCTGTCTGAATAACCAGGCAGAGGCGTATATATAGACCCCTCCTATCTTGATGTGTTTACTCGGGTGGTGGGGTCGCAAGTCCAAGTGTAAATTTAAGTTGAGCTTTTCTAGGCTTTTATGTGCTTAGCTATGTAATCTTCATCATTTTCTGTTAAATCAGGTTTACATCCAATGCATCAGCATTCAGCTCTGAACACTAACAATAAAATAACACTTTTTAAAAGTGGTTACCTTCTCTGTGATGGCTCTAGAAGCTTTGCTGAGCTGAACAATCGACAATAAAAACTACATGAAAATTCTGTTTAAAAGCACATGGAAGCACCTGAACAAGGTGCTGTGGATGCTGGAGGTGCTCTGGGGGTGTTACTATGGTCCTCTGCAGAGGATCTCTGGCCACACTGAGCTGTGGGTGTACCCATTGGTAAGATTTGCAGTAATGTCCAAAGGCATTGCTGAAATTTACTTGCAGAAATATGTGATGGCTTAATATAATGACACATCCTGGGAAAAAATAAAAAAAATAAAAAAAAAAGATGATGTGCAATGGAATTTTCTTTCCCTTAGTAAAAATGAGAGGAATTCCATCAACTTCTCTGGATTACAAGTAAATATTTTTTAAAAAATTTTTCAGGTGATGGAAACGGAGAAGTCTCAAGATCCAGCTTGTGTAGAAGTGTCCAAAGGAAACAACCAGAGTCCAACTCTGGGAAGTGGCATACTGAAATACAGAAGTCGATCCCAAGGTAAAACTGGGTTGATAAAAGATAGCAATAGTAGGATTTTTATGTTGTGTATTTATTTTAGCTCTCTAAAAGGAAGATAGGTTTTCTTTCCTTTGGAGGTCATATTAGTTTAATTTGGAAGGAAAATCCCAGCTGTAAGATGTTTGTGTTCAGCCTCCTGAGTTGAACTATTATATGGACAGAAAGATGAAGCAAAAATTGGAAGTGTCTGGGTTGTTGTTTTTTTGTCCTTTCTCTTTTTTCTCTTTTTTAAACATTTACATTGCCTTTATAATTTCAGTGTGCTCTAATACTGAAGTGGAGGACATGTTTCAATGTGCCACTGCCAAAATACCCATTATGGCGAATACTCCCCAAATTTGCTATTGCTTTATCCCAAGCCTGGGCTGCAGCAGAGGAAGGGAAGCTGCATTCAGACATGGACAGAAAAAACAGAAATATAACTTCTTCTAGAAGAAGAGAGGGAGAGGTGATGGGAAAGGGCTGGTTGTAGGTGCCAGGAGGATTTGGGAGTGAAAGAAGTGGCGAGATGCCGGGTCCTGGCTGTGTGCAGTAGCAGTGACCTGCATGCACAGGGAAGGGGAGCTTTAAAACCAGAGGTAATTCACCACCCCAAAGCAGGGAGTCGATTTAAATCGTACTTTGGGCAGTGGCTACAAAGCCTGCCTGTGGATTTGGAGGCAGAATTGCTTTGATGCCGAGTGAAGCAGCTGCCTCAGCCCTGTGCTCCATCCCTCTCTGTCACTGGCAGCAATGTTTGCACAGCCTCCAGTTGAGGAAGAGGTATCAATTAATGGGTTTGGGGCTCTCCTGGGCACATTTGCAGTGGCTCTACCTCAGCCCATGGCTTGTGAGCCTTGTCCCCGGGCTAAGGACAGAGCAGGAACGATGAAGGGAAAGCAGAGCTGCCCCTTTCTGCAGTAGCTCCAACTTATTCTTGGTTTAAATTAATCTTAAAACTACGTCATGTGATCCAGCTTGCACAAATTTGGCCTGTCTGTGTCTTGGGTATTCATCTGTAAAATAGGGGTTAATGGCCCTTCCCTGTGTGGTTGGGAAATGGCAAGGATAAATGTGCGGGAACTGCTGAGACTGGGGTTCCTGTGGGGACCTTGGAGAAAATGAGAGTTGGAGGAGCCCTGGTGCGCGGAGCGGGGTACTCTGTGGCTAATTACAGGATGTCCTTCAAGACAAATAATTCTGTTTCTTACATGAACTCTGCACTCTCCTCCTCTTTAAGACAACTAGGATTATTGCCAGAAGGAAAGAAAATAGCCTTTATTTGGCACATTTTTCCTTTTTCCATTCCAGAAAAATTTCCCTCAAAGTGACATGACACCTCCAGAAATGAATACTGCTACAGTGTCAGGTCTTTTAATTTTAAATAAATGAAACTTGAGAGCTTAGTGCGCTGGCAAGTGCCATTGGGTGAGAACAGCTGAATTTCTTTTCTGTCCCTGAGCTACCAGCTCAATTATCTTCTGCTTTTCCTTACTACCACGAGCGACAGCGCTGAAGAGCTCTACATCGCTGAAAGATCGCAGAAAACCTGTGACAGCAGGAAAAGATTTTAGAGGGTGATCTAAACTAGCTTCTAACTGCCTGGTTGGGAAGTGCTTGGCGTTGTCTTCAGGCACTGTTTAAGTTGGGATTTGCAGGAGCTGATTATTGTGTATTGGCGAGAGGATAAAGCAGCTCTGAGATGTTTGTGGTGGTTTTCCCTAGGTGCTGGATCCCGCTTGGAGTCCGTGGGAGAAGACGATGAGCTGACAGTGGAAAACGGTGAATCAAGTTACGAAATAGCGGTGAAATACTCGCGGGGTGGAAGAAAGCACTCGCTGCCCCAGCAGCTGGAGTCGGCGGGAGCCAGGCAGGTGGGTGGAAAGGCAGGGCTGGCTCTGAGCTCCTTTGCTGTGCTCGCTCCTTTGAGGTCTGTCTATAGCTCCTAGAAGCAAGGGTAGTGAAACAAGGCCACATGGGTACATCACAGGGGCTGAAACCAGGCCTGGAGGCCAAAATGGGAATACTTGGCCACCTATGGAGAACCTCTGTACTCTGAGGATGGTAAAGGGGAGTACTTCTTGCTGTGACCAGAAGGCCCTAAGGCTGATCTTACAAGTTGCAATTCCTAGAGATCTGAGGACTCAAAAAAAATCCTGCTTCTCTGTATTTTAATGACTTGATGATGTAGGCTTTTTTTTTTTTAAATCAGATAAGGACTTCAGTATATCATGAGGCTACCCTTAATCTTTTTAATTTAAATTGTGGCTGGTACATTACAAAATGATCCTACTGTGCAAAATGTGGGGAAATTACTGTGGCAAGATTCACTTTGGCTGTAATGAGCTAGGATTTCATCTCTTGAACATTTTCTGAATATATCTATAAGATTCCCCCCCTCCTTCTTCCCCGACACATGCGGTTTTCCCACTATGACATCCCAGTGCCTGTCTCAAGCAATCAGAGCAACTTCTAATGTTTGCTGATGTTTGTTAGGACTACCAAATTGTGAAGAAATCCACCCGTTCCTTCAGTGCCGCCCAAGTGGAATCTCCATGGAGACTGACCCAGCCGTCCATCATTTCCAACATCGTCCTGATGAAAGGGCAAGGCAAGGTGAGGATTTCTCCATGTGGCTGGTTTTTCACATGTAGCAAGAGCTGGCATTTAAGAGGTGTCTCCCACACCCAGGACTTCCACCAGCTTTCAAGGTAGCCAGTAATAATAATAACAACAATAATCATACACAAATCCCATTTTCAGATGTAAATGACAAAGTTGCCCCTGCAAAATACAGGGGAAGCAATGTTCGTGTCATGTACTTGACATGGGGTGGCTTTCATTCCGATTTTGTGCATCTGGTCATTACTAAGATATCAAATATTAATAAAGGATCTATAAATATGTATGCTTATGCAAAGTTGGTGCAGCTACAGAGGAGTACCTGTTTGTGTGCATATTTATGGACAAGCGTAGTTTATCTCTGTGGAATTTGGATATATTAAAAAAAAAATCACTGCAAATTAAGCGTTAAAGCCAAAGACAGGTTCCTGGTTGATTGCTTATCTGATGGCACTGAATTCTCTGGGTCAAAGAGTCCTCTTTTCTCCCTGCAATAGCATGTTTGCGCATTTGCTAGATACCAGCTGGCTGAATCCTAAGGGAAAATAGACAAGCATTAACCTAGGTATATATTGTTTTCCCTAATCCAATCCACACTAGTGTTGGGGCTGACATTTAAATATGCTAAAAATATGCATGTCTCTTTTTCTGAAATACTCTTTAAATTCATCAGATGGATGTGTTTTGGACTAAGAAGACTTGTTTTGACTTTAAAGCTAAAATACAAAAACAAATTCTTTGTTGTGCTTTAAGTTTAGCGAAGAAATAGTGACTTCCCTGGGTAGATTGACTCACGGTTGCTATAACTCTCCTTGTTTTGGAAGCTTCAGGTCTTTCATGACATTTCCAAGTGAGCATTTCTTCATTTTTCACTTCCTTATTTTTTGACCCATTTTTCTCATACAAATCAACTTATTTTTCCCCATGGGATAAGCCACACTTTTCTGCCTTTCTGCAGTTAGCTCCAAGGCGTTATGAAGCAGCTGGGAGCATGCAAACCCTAGTGATCATGAACCACCTCAAAACAATTGCTGGTTTAAGTGCCTTCCACCTGTGTTTTGAGCACCTGTTAGGAATTGCACCACGTACAGTTTGTGTGGTAGCATTTGCTTTATTATCTCTATGCAGACCAGAGACTTGAAAAGTCTTGGGGAGAGCTGTGTCCATGCAGGGGGGTGTCAGGAGCCTCGTGTTTTCCGTTGGTTGCTTTGCAGTTGATAATTGCCCAGTAAACAGGTAGTTATTTTGTGTTGCACAGGGGAGCTAGGATGCTTCCTGTCTAGAAATCAGTAACATCTTATCAAATTACTAGAAGCTTATAACAACAGCAGTTGGCTTCATATTCACGGAGTAAAACAAAAGAGCCAGTTGTTGTATTGGGTTGTAAACACAGTGTTAGTGCCTGCCCTGGCAGCGTCCCTCAGCTGGAGAGCACTGCCCGAGGCGCTAATAACAACCCTGGCTTCAGATCACTGGAGCACAACAGTTTTCCACTTCCCTTGTCCACCTGGTCAGTGACTTTCCTCTTTATTCTCTAAAATGCATATACAGCAGTGACAAGAGGAGAAATACGGGGTGACGAGGGGGAATGGATCAAGGAAGTGATTTGGTTGGGAAATAATTCAGCAGAAGGGGAAAGGGTTTGTTCTGCTGTGCTCATCCGTTCCCTGATCAGCTTTGCAAGACAGTCCTGCAGCCAACTGGGGCACCGCAGGGGTAGGAGCTAACAGATGGAGCCCTGGGGAGTGTATTGATCCAGATTTATTTAAATACAACGTGGTACATGTCTCCAGAATAATTAAATATGTATATGTACATGGCAGCCCCACCACACCAGCCCCCTTCCAGCTACATTCCTGACATTACAGCACTGACCTTATGTCATGTTCCTAAGCTTTTTTTTTTCCTGAGGAAATGCGGGGTCTGTGACAGCAGAGAAAACTACCGTTAATCTTGGATATAGATCTCAGGGGTGGGAATCTACTGTCTGTCGATTTAAGAGCAATGTGTTACAGTTTTTTAAAATGGAACTAGAGTAACATAAAGCCATTGACCAAGAGCTTAAAAAATAAATAAATCTCAGAACAGCATTTTTGCCTTTTAGCTTGAGGTGTGCCTGCTGCTGCTTTTTGGACTGATAAGTGTGTTGATGTGAGAGTGAAAGTAGATCAGGAAATGCAAGCAGAGGGTGAGATGGCAGTGTGATTCAGCAGCAGCTATTAGGTTTTCATCTCTCTCATCTTCCCTTTGTCTTGTATGTTATCAGCAGTCTTTCTTGCACAGGTAATAATAAAGTCCCAGCTGTGCATCTTCTCCTACCTTTTCTGTAGGGTCTCGGATTCAGCATTGTGGGAGGTCAGGATTCTGCTCGTGGACGGATGGGGATTTTTGTGAAGACTATATTCCCAAATGGAGCAGCGGCTGCTGATGGAAGGCTTAAAGAAGGTATGGTAGAGAGAATCCAACTGCATATAAAGGACCACAGTGGGATATTATTTCAGTCCAGCTGAAAAATTCAAGTACAGCTTTATTTAGGCACCTGGCCATCAGCAGAAGGCTGTGGAGGATGTAACACACCCTGTTTGTCCATCCTGGGGAAGATCATTCATAGCAGTTAACTTGGTTATATTGCATATTGAGAAGGGGAAACCACAGCATGATGTGGGTTTTTTTCCCTTCCTCTTCAGTGAACTTTGTCTGCCCAGGCCCATAAGCTGTGGTTCTTCATTTGGAGAGGGTCATTGACAGAAATGAAACTTAGATATCCAACCAACATCTGGCTTAAATATGCTGGTCCAAGAAGAGGTTATACAGAGCCTCTGGTGCTCCTGAGCCTCCTGGTGCTATTTTGATATGAATCAACCAGAGTCATAACCAGAAAAAGAGAAGAAGAAGGATGGGATTGGCAGGGAGATCACCCAGCTGGTTAGAGAAGTAGACATATCCTGATTTTATTACTGCTTTTCCAGTCTTAATCTCCGAGATGGACGTATAGCTTGCTCTGCGTGGGCTTGTACCCTGGTCTGAGTGCTTCTGCACCAGACAGACAGACTCTTATTCACTGCTGAAAGTACAATGTGAGCATGATTTTAGAACAGTGGTCTACAACTCTTCTGCAGGGGCTGGGTTACTTCTCATCCACAGAAAGCTGCTCCTGTGTTACTTCCCTCCCTCTCATATCACCATTCCCCTTGTTATGTCTCATCACACTTGTATTTGGGGCTGCTTTTGGTGCCAGCTCTCACACTTCCTGCCAGAGGGAAGCTCACATCCCTGCAGCATAGGTTGTACACTCACCATGGGAAGCCAATAAATAGCAGATGTCCCATAAACCCAGTGATCCTTTGCAGGCTGTTCAGAGCCTGCATACTCTTTTTTGTTTTTTAACCGGGGCAGGAAAAGAGAGAGAAGAGGTAGACATGGCTAATGGTGTCGCCCCATATAATTTTGCTCAGATGCAAGTAAAATTGCAGCATGTGGATCTGCTCACTTTGGCCTCCTTTTAATGAAGGTAGATCAATACAGCTGGGTGTAAGTCATAAGACCCAGAGCCTGGAAGCAGGTAGAAATGTGAAGGAACACATTCTTTGCAGGGTGAAAGTCACTTGATATTGCAGCATGTGGACTTCTCACTTCTCCATCTGCAGACATTCAGTGAGAGGACATGTTTGCTCTCTGCACAGAGGCCAGTTTTCTCTGAACAGGCTTTTAGAGTGATGTGCTGTAGCGTTTCACTTAGATTCTTGTTTCTCCTGTTGATACACTCAAAGGAGAGTTTTGTAGTCCCTTTGGACTTCATGTTATGAGTATCTCTTTTCAGACTTTAGTTAAAGTCTGTAGTGTTTTCAGCTCGTTTGTTAGTACAAGAATGCCAAGCCAAGGATCTCTGCTAAAGAACAGGCCTTACTCTGCTAATTCATCACTATTAACTTGTAAAGGCATTAGGACAAGTGAAAATAAACTGAGAACAGTAAAAGGCTTTTTACTGAGCAGTTAATTGGAATCCTTATAGTAGTGGGTCACCTTATGTACAGGAACAATTTTTTACACCTCTATAGTCTGTTATTGCTGACTTGATTTTTTTTTTAATCTAATTACCAGGGGATGAAATCCTAGAAGTTAATGGAGAGTCTCTACAAGGGCTGACCCATCAGGAGGCCATTCAGAGGTTTAAGGTAACATGGTTGTACTACAAGAAAGATTCATGCATCTCTTCATCCCGTGCCATTTAGCACCCCAGGCTTTATATTCTTTTGCTGCCACAAAGTTCTGTATGCAGGTGCGTTGGCACGTGTTAGGGTATCACGTCACCTTATTGGGGTTCTCTGATGTCTCTCCAGCAACTCAAGAAAGGAGTGGTGACTCTGACGGTGCGCACGCGTCTGCGCAGCCCAAGCCTGACGCCTTGCGCGACTCCCACCCTGCTGAGCCGCTCCAGCTCCCCCAGCTCCAATGCCAGCGGTGGAACCCCGGTCCCTGGACCCGATGAGCCGGACAGTTCCTCCTCCAACCGCAAAGGACCTGGCCCCAAAGACAGGATTGTCATGGATGTGACGCTCAATAAAGGTGACGGTCTGTTGAAATGGCTGTGGAGAACTAATCTCTGCTTCTTAGGGTAGCACTTGGGAATAGCTAGAGGCTCTAATATCCAGGACGCCTCTCCATGTCCATCACACGTTAAACCACAGAATGAGGAGAAAAGCATCCTCCAATGCAAGAACCTCTAAAGACTTCCCCCTTCCACACTTTGCTGCTCCCGAGTCAGGAAATTCTTACAGGTAGAGTCCATGCTGCTGAAAGGAGGAAGTCTGTGGGAGACGAGGCCAAATGTGAATCAGCCTCCTGGCTGCCCAGTTGTCTGTGCCTTTCTTGTAAAGGGCAGCTCTTGGGAAGGCAAAGCCACTCAAGAGCGCTTAAAAATTGCCCTCATGAGCTGTTTGAACACCTGCCTGAGGGTTGCTCTCATTATCAATAATTGCACAAGATAAACTTAAGTGCATATGCTATTATATGGGAGGGACAAATATGCCTATTTTAAAGGCTTTAAATTTGCTGCTTTTAAAGGTTAGTTAAAGAATTTGGAGAGAGAAGGTAAGACATCCAGCAGTTCCTACTTTAAGAATGCTGTTACCTGAAGGAAAGCAAAGGTGAAAGTGGACAGAGGTGATTGCTGAACCAGAGATAACACATCACCTTTCTTCATGCCTCTTTGCTGGGGGATGCCATGCAGATATTTAACAAAAGAGAACAGTTCGGTTGGCAGCATCTCCTGTGCTCATGTTTTGTGCAATAACATTAAATGACATCTTTGTTGGGTTGCTGCCCCCATTCCTTTGTGCCTTGGACCAGATCAGACCTTGTGTGACTATTCCAGGTGGTTCCCGTGGCACACAGAAAATTTATTGAGAGTGATGAATCTCAGAAAACAGTCAGGATCAGATATTTTCAATCCTGATTTCCACTGTTGCTCTTGGCTTCCTGACTGACTGCACCTAAGGCCAGCCCTGAAACAATACATGAGTCTTACTCTTAGATGGGATGTGGAAACACAAACACTTGTGTGTCCTGTGTGATTACAGTCTGCTACATTTCTTTGTACTTTTTGTTTTTCACAGAGCCAGGGGTTGGGCTCGGGATTGGTGCCTGTTGTCTCACGCTGGAAAACAGTTCTCCAGGGATATATATTCACAGCCTGGCCCCAGGATCAGTGGCTAAAATGGATGGCAGATTAAGGTTAGTTAAAAGCAGAAACATGCTGGAGTGGTTTTGCAATAAAATCGATTGAGACTTTGTTTTCACCAATTAGTTGGTGTAGCAGGGAGGGGATTTATACTTTAGAGTTCACCAAAAAGAAAACATTTAAATAAAGACATTCCAAAATGTTATTAAATACCCAGGAAACATTATTCTGTGTTCTGGAAGCAGCATAATTATTAAGGCTTGGGTTTTTTTCTTTTTAACTCTCTATACAGAAAACTGAGCCTAATAGCACCCTTTGAGAAAGGGGAGCAGCAAGAAGTGCAGCCTCATCTCTTTTTATCAGAACTGCAGCCAGAGACCCCAAACTGGGAGGAAATTTGCAGAGCTCTGCTAAAAGCTCAGTCACCTGAAACTCATAAAAAGAGCTGGGGGAGATGTTCTTGCAGCTGACAGTGCCCCTGGCTGCAGCAGCGCTTGTCTGCCCTTGCTGTCTGTCTGGCAGGATCGCTGCAGACTGACCTGCCCGTCTCGTTTACTCTGTCATGGAGTTTGGATGTCTTTGAAGAACCATAAGAAAAAGAAGCAATCATTCCTAGGGTTCCCCTGTGCTTTGGATTAAGTGACGGAAAGATATTTGGTGGTCCTCTCTTGGTGGCCTCATTTTTAAAAACCATTGCAGGAAATCTTCCACCTTCTTGCTGTTCTGCATAAATGCCGGTGGGCGCTGGGAGCATTGCTTGGGAGGGGAGCCTCCGCTGAGGACCCACTGAGACCTTGGCATCCACACTGGATGTGTGACCTGAGCACTTCAGCAGAGAGACTGAGCAAATGCCTTGCTTTCATATGGGCAGAGAGTGCCTTCTGTTTCCTTGCTCACCTGGAAAACTGTGATAGAGCAATTTAATTCTTTGGAATAAGAGAAAAGATAATTTTATGGTGGCATCGCTGCCAAGACCCTTGCAAGTTCCTACCATATCCAAATGTCTAAAGGAGACAGTATTTAATGTTAACTTGCCATCTTATAAGCCTCTTTGGAAAAGATTGCAGTGCTTGTTGTGTCTGTATATAACAACTGTATCATTTATTAGGTTTAAGTGATTGATTGGATCCAGGCATGCTTCCCAGACTTCTAGCTTGCTTCTTTGAGACATTGCTTCTGTTGTCCCATCAGCGGTTTATGGCTCCATAAGTCAAAAGTTAGAGGATGGTTTTGATTTTTTTGAAAACTTCATTAATCAAATGCTGGCTTTGCAATACCAGGAGACATTTGAATCCAGCTCCTCTGTATCTCAGCTCCTCCTCTCAAATCTTGTGTCTGTGTAAGTGGATCCATTTGTGTAGCTTCTGATAGCTGTTTAAATCTAACAGATGGCATGATAACATAACTGATAGGTCACCCTTTGCATTCCTGAGCCTGTACCAGAAGTAGGGGTTACTGAAGGTTACTGAAGGTTTCCACTGGCAACTGCCTTTTTGCCTTTGGCATGTGGACTCACAACGTGAACTCATTTCCATTGTCACAGGTAGTCCAATGTAAATCAGTGGTAGTGGATTGTTTGGGAATGTCTATTTAAAGCAAATGCTTTTGGAATTATGGAGAATGCTTTAATGATATCCCTAGAACCATAGAATGGTTTCAGTTGGAAAAGACCTTCAAGATCAGTCAAACCATCGAACCAGCCCTAAGCCCACCACTAGACCATATCCCAAAGCACCACATCTACTCGTCTTTTAAACACCTCCAGGGATGATGACTCAAGCACCTCCCTGGGGAGCCTTTTCTAATGCTTGACCAGTCTTTTAGTAAAGAAATTTTTCCCAATATCCAATCTAAACCTTACCTGGTGCAACTTGAGGCCATTTCCTATCATCCTATCACTTGTTACTTGGGAGAGGAGACCAATACACACGTCTCTACAACCTCCTTTCAGGTAGTTGTAGAGAGCAATAAGGTCTCCCCTCAATCTCCTTTTCTCCAAACTAAGCAACCCCAGTTCCCTCAGCCACTTCTCATAATTCTTGTGCTCTAAATCCCTCACCAGCTTCGTTGCCCTTCTCTGGGCATGCTCCAGTGCTTCAATGTCCTTCTTGTCCTGAGGGGCCCAAAACTGAACACAGTATTTGAGGTGCAGCCTCACCAGTGCCGAGTACAGGAGAAGGATCACTTCCCTGGTCCTGCTGGCCACACTATTCCTGATACAAGCCAGGATGCTGTTGGTCTTCTTGACCACCTGGGCAAACTGCTGGCTCATGTTCAGCTGGCTGTTGACCAACACCTCCAGATCCGTCTCCTCCAAGCTGCTCTCCAGCCACTCTTCCGCAAGCCTGTAGTGTTGCATGGGGTTGTTGTGAACCAAGTGCAGGACCCGGCACTTGGCCTTGTATCTCATGCAATTGGCCTCAGCCCATTGATCCAGCCTGTCCAGGTACCTCTGTAGAACCTGTCTACCCTCAGGTAGATCGACACTCCCTACCAGCTTAGTGTCTTCTCCAAACTTACTGAGGGTGCACTCAATACCCTCATCTATGTAAATGATAAAATATTAAACGGAAATGGCCCCAGTACTGAGCGCCGGAGAACACCACTTATATCTGGCCAGATTTAACTCCATTCACCGCAACTCTTTGGTCCTGACCATCCAGCCAGTTTTTTTTACCCAGCAGAGAGTACACCTGTCCAAGCCATGAGCAAGCAGTTTCTTCAGGAGGATGCTGTGTCAAACAGTGACAAGGGCTTTCCTTAAGTCCAGATAGACAATGTCCGCAGCCTTTCCCTCATCCTTTAAGCAGGTCACCTTGTCATAGAAGGAGACCAGGTTAGTCAAGCAGTACCTGCCCTTCCTGAACCCATGCCTACTGAGCCTGATTGCCAAAATGAAGAGTATTGGATTTTTCTCTTGATGGTGTGTGTTGTGCAAGATCACCCTAGTTGGTGATCTTTTCTTTTAAATAGTTCCAGATGTCTGAGCACCATGTGCAAGACTTAAGAAATGGGGAAAAAACTCAAAACTAAACAATCTGTGCTTTCCCCTCAGAGGATTTTGTTATTTCTTTTTGTCACTTAAATGGGTTCTACATGTTAATTTGAAGCAAATACCAGAGGCTTATCGCACTCCACTGTTTCCTGGAGTCATTTCATAAACTCAAATCATTAATTTCTTATCAGGGTTTGTGTTAAGTAGTTTAATATGATGCGAAGGAACAGACCATCTGAATATAATTTTTCCTCTTCTGTGCTCAACAAGTATCTGAATGCAAAAACTGGATTTGAAGTTTGCTTTCATCATGGTCCAAATGCAGCCAATTTTCTCCACTGATTTAGTAGGTTTTGTAGTGCTGACGGTATATGCAGAAGCGTTGTCTAGATCTCCCTCCTGAAGTCAACAGGACTGAAAGCATTCACATCACTGGGAGCAAGAGCAGGACTGGCTTGTTTGCAAGTCAGATCTTTTCCAGACACTTGTATCTTTGAAAAAGCTTGGCCATCAGTTGAAAGCAGAAATGTTTTTGTAAAAGGTGGTTGTGATTAACTGGCTCTTTGTCTCTCTGCAGTCGGGGTGACCAGATCCTGGAGGCAGATTCGGTGAGCCTGCGTCATGCAGCGTTAAGTGAAGCCTATGCCATCCTGAGTGAATGCGGTCCAGGTCCGGTCAGCCTCATCATTAGTCGTCACCCTAACCCAAAGGTGAGGAGAGAACGTGTGAATGTATCTGGGTTGTTTTCATCTGTAATTTCAGTCTTGCTGTTGGGAAAGCAGGAAATGAAGAATATTGGATTTTTCTCTCTGTGGTGTGTGTTGTGCAAGAAGTCAGGATTGTAATGATGCCTTCCAATTTTGAAAGTTGTAGCAAATCTGGACTGTCCCTGCTGCTTTTCACTTAGTCACCCACTGATCAAATGCAATTTTCC